>NW_026598373.1:0-31484 GCF_029784155.1 Uranotaenia lowii | reverse complement strand
AGTGGGGGACGAAATTGAAAACGATGGGAGAGCTCCCATGTAAATTTAAGATAAAAAGCTTTTCAAAGAAGGGACCATAATTAAAAAGGTTTTTTTGGGTACCGAGTACAAATTTCAGATCTTGAAAAACGAGTTTAGAGATCAAGTTACAGTAAATAATATATACCATCTTTGAATTGCAATTCAGAACTGCAGTTGCAGCTCTCATTTCAAAGTTGTTGGTTCTGAAGTATGATGAGGTTTGATTTAAAAAAATGCTCTCTAAAATCTAAATTTGAAAAAATTATTACAAATTAAATTTATTTCCGGAAGGTGTTGCAAAGCACAACGGGTCAGCTAGTTTTTATATATATAGATATATAGAAAAGGGATTGTCGAAAATGTAATTTAGACTCGTTTTAGACTCAATCTTAAAATTTGAAAAAAATTATTTCCTTTGTATCCAAAACATGAATGCAAGATAAAGATTTCAAGTGATATATTAAAGTCAGTTGAAAATTTAACAGTTCGACCATGAAATGAAGTGTGAATGTGATTTTGAGACATTTTGTTCCAGAGAAGAAAAAAGTGGGCTGGTTTTTCATTAATCTTTTTTTTTAATTGTCGATTGCTTTTTATGATTGGTTTTCTCAGAGATTTAATCAAGAAACACATATCAAAGGAATGTGGGGTATCATGATTCACGTTCACATTCATTATTTGAAATCTATTTTCCCGTTAAGCCATGGCCTACGATAACCCACTTTTCCCTACTCCAATACTGCATAACAAATTGTGATTCACAATAAGAATTATAACAAAAAAGTTATTGCAGTTTAAATTTGGCATATAATTTTTAAGGGTCATATATAACCATTATTTAGAGCTGCGATTTAGTTCTCGATAGTCACGTTTCGTCATTGAGATGCGTAAGGCACAGGAATAATCAAGATTTTGAATGAATTTGAAACTTAGGTTTCAGAAAAAAAAAGATTACCTATAAGCCTACCAAATTTATTTCCATCATTCCTCCAATAGAGTCGTCAAACCAAGCCTACAACGATAATATGACAGAGCATTCTGAGCCGCGTGTTTCCCAGCGGGAGCCACCGGAATTTTCGTTTTTCCTTCGGGCGACGACGACGACGACGACTGGGGCAATAAACAAGCTGCATCTAATAGTTTTACAACCCCGAAGAACCCCAGAAAGCAAAACATATTTTTTATGCATTTATATTGGGCCGCCTTTTTTATATTTTGGTTGAGGCTGATGAGGTTCTGTACTTTATTCCTTGGCCTATCGCATCGCATGCGGTGGATTTTCATTGCTCGCGGCCACGTTTCCTTGTGCCTTTTTTTTCAATTTCAGTCCAGCGTACCTATTCCTGGGGAGTTTTCCAATAGAGATACAACTCCTCGCCGAAGCTGCCTCTCTTTCGTTAGTCTCGCGATGAATTTTATGCGTAGCTGGCTTTTTTTTATTGCGGTCTTTCGGTTTTGGTTCCGGTTTAGAGATACCGATGTACCTACCTTTAAAATGTGTCTTAGGTAGGAACAGAGAAATAAAAAAAAATCCTGATAGGAATGTAGCGTTCACAGTTGCAAAGAAAGATAATCCTTTCTTTGAAACACCGACGCGGTCGCTTTCGTTCTTGTCCGGCTACACGGCTTACGCATATGGGCACATAATAGTAATTATAAATTATGTGTTTTCTGTTTAATTACATCAAAGCTTACACGGTCTCTATTAAATATGACAGGGTCGTAAATTCGTGGAATGAGCTCGGGTGATGTTATAGTTAAACACGTAGTTTTCTCACACCGCTTCTTAGCTTAGTTGCTCGAAATTTTATCTATATATTGTGCTATGAAAGGCTATAATTGAATAAGGCGCTTTTTTTTGTAGAAAATTGAATCGCCGACACTATTGAAATTTCATTCTAAATCAGATTAAGAAAATTCGTGTATTTAAACTAAGGTTGCCAAATTTTTATCAGCACGGACTGACAATAAGCAAACAATCAGGTATCAGAAAAGGGGTAGGTTTAATGATATTGTCTGATTGAAACAATTGAAAAAAATTATATGTATAGAGTTTCTAAGAAATTCAGACAATATCGAATACTTTAAATTCACGAGTCAAAGTTTTCTTTGGTTTGATAGCTTTGAACCAATTTCAAGTGTTTTTTTTTTCGAAAAATAACAGTAACCAATAAGGCCGGAACAAATTTCAAATCCTTCTTTTGTCACTCGTAGTTGGAAAATCGCAAGGGGGGGGGGGAATAAAAAATAATGCGATAAACAAATAAATTGGAATAAATTGCACGGAAGCTTGTATGCAACAATATTGCATACTATATCGTTTCACAAAACTTATAAATCAAGTAATTTTTTATCAATCAAATCAAGAAAACAAAAGGTGAAATAACTTCCATCTTCTTAAATTTATTTTTTTGTCTTTTAATCTTTCAGATATTCGATTTTTTTAATCGAAATTTACATAAATTACTTCAAACTTTATTTATTTCCCCCTTCGGGATTTATGAAATTCCGAAGGGGTGGGGGTTGACAAAAGAAGAAATTGATATTTGTTCCAGCCTAATTGAAAATTTGGGGGACCAATTTGAAGAGTTTAGTAGAATCTATCTAAGGATATAATCATTGGGATATAAAGATTGAAGTAATTTTAATGAAATGGAATGTCAGTTAAAAAAATAAACTAATATTTATTGAAGCGCCTAACGTTTTTCCAACATTTGCCCTATTCGAAATGCCGGAGCAGGATGTCAAGTATAGAAAAGATGGTTCACTACATGAAATTACGTTGGATCGGGAGAACCAACATGAGTAGTGTTCTGTTGTTCACTTTACTAAATTACGTTGGACCGGGAGGACCAACATGAAGATTGTTCTGAAGGTTCACTTTACGAAATTTTGTTGAATCGGGAGGACCAACATGAAAAGTGTTCTGAAGAATTACTTAACGAGTTACGTTGGATCGGGAGGACAAACATGAAGAGTGTTCTGAAGGTTCACTTTACAAAATTTCGTTGGATCGGGAGGACCACCACGAAGAGTGTTTTGAAGGTTCACTTCACGAAATTACGTTGGATCGGAATGACCAACATGAGTAGTGTTCTGATTGATCACTTTACGAAATTACGTTGGATCGGGAGGACCAACATGAAGAGTGTTCTGAAGGACCACTTTACGGAGTAACGTTGGATCGGGAGGACCAACATGAATAGTTTTCTGGAGGTTCACTTTACGAAATTACGTTGGATCGGGAGGATCAACATGAGTAGTGTTTTGAAGGTTCACTTAACGACACGTTGGATCGGGAGGACCACCATACATGTGGCTTGAGATGGCTCATCCTCGCAAAGAAGGAAATGTTCGGTTTACACAGAAGACATAAATTATTTTTATTCAAACGTAAGGTCTAAAAAAAGTTGAAACGGAAGGTCTTCATCTTTGAAACCGTTGGAACAGGAATAGAAAAAAGTTAGGACGGAAGGTCTTTAACTTCGGAAGCGTTGGGACAACAAGTCCTACAGAAAGGGTTAAGACAGATGGCTTCCCACTCTAAAGGCGTTGGGACGGGAGATTTGTAACATGATATCTGACAGAAGATTGATAGCGATGAGAAATCAGGAGCTTCCAATAAACATGTAATTTTCAATTGCAGATGGATTGCTATGAGTGTTGTTTTCAAAGTTGAGCTTTAGTTCAGAATGAATTAAGACACTGGTTTCAAACGAATGGTCCAGCTGATGAAAAATAAATTTCGGATGAACCCCCTAAAACCGATTTTTGAAATTATAAAACTTAAAAAATAACATTCTAGGGATTCAATCAATTCTGGAGTGTTAATTTCCCGGCTAATTTTCGGGGAATTGTCGAGAATTCCATATATGGAATTCTTATGAATGGACACTCTAATCAATTTGATAACATTACTCGTGCTTTAAAAAATCAAAATTCTTAAGAGACGTAAGAGTAAAATATAAATATGAACTTCCAAAATGACACAACTGGCACCTAATCACATTCGGAGTCCTGTCATTCATGATCATTTTTAATTTTTTTCATTTTTTAAATTGGATTTCTGTAGGACACATTTTCATCAATTGAGATATCTTATTTTAAGGAAACCATCGACAAACGTGTTACTTGCGATGCAGAAAATTAAAAATGTTCTAACGAACTCATTAACCTAATTAACTGCGTAAGTCAACGGACGATTGTAGGTATCTACTCTCAGCCACTTGACCTGCCTGCCACCCTTCGCTTGCACGGTCCCGTATGGAAATTGTATAGAGTTTTTCCGCAACCGACAACCGCTGTTAAATTGCATTTTTCACACATTATCTCATCGGAAGCGTAAACGAAGTGCAGCATCCAATCCCTTTTCTCCATAGCCAAGTCAACAAGTTCCTGGTAGGCAAGTTTAAGTTATCATATTTCAGAACAACCAAACGGAGAGGGAGAAAAAACGGAACCCTACAAATCTCCTGGAGGCATAAACAGCGGTTCGTCGTTTTTTCCCAGGATCAGAATCTCTCGCTGTCGTCGTCGTTTTGACTGACAATGACTGTATCGACTTGCGTGCCTACAAGTCGGTTTATGGAAGGAAATAGAGTCCCAAATGTATGTAAAGTTAGAAAAACATCTGCAGGTTGTTCTCTGTGCGTCAAATTTCTTTAGTGTTTTCCATTTTTTTTTTGGAAAATCACTGTGGGTTTAGAATCTTAAATTTCAAGTACCAGCACCAGAAATGCCAACCAAGCGTTCCGTGTATGTAAATTACTTTGGCACCCCAAAATAAAGTCCACAGTAATTTATGAACGAGGGTTACCAGTTATTAAACTAGTCTAAACGGAAGAATTTTAAAATTATAACTAAGAATAAGAATTGAACAAATTATAAAAATTGTAATAATTGTCAAAAAATTTCAAAATTGTCAAAATTGACTAAATTGTCAAAATTGTCAAAATTTTGAAAACTGTTAAAATTTTGAAAATTGTTAAAATTGTCAAAATTGTAAAAAATTTCAAAACATCAAAATTTTCAAAATTGTCAAAACTGTCAAAAGGGAGAGAATTGTCGAAATAGTCAAAATTTTCAAAATTGTCAAAATTGTCAAAATCGGCAAAATTGCCAAAATTGTCAAAATTTTCAAAATTGTCTAACTAGTCAAAATTGTCAAAATTTTCAAAATTGTCAAAATTGACAAAATTGTCAAAATTGTCAAAATTTTCAAAATGGTCCAAATTGTCAAAATTGTCAAAATTGTCAAAATTTCAAAATTGTCTAAATTATCAAAATTGTCTAAATTATCAAAATTGTCAAAATTGTCAAACTAGTCAAAATTGTCAAAATTGTCAAAATTGTAAAAATTGAAAAAATGGTCACAGTAGTCAAAATTGTTCAAATTGTCAAAATAGTCAAAATTGTCGAAATTGTCAAAATTGTTAAAATTGTTAAAATTGTTAAAATTGTTAAAATTGTTAAAATTGTTAAAATTGTTAAAATTGTTAAAATTGTTAAAATTGTTAAAATTGTTAAAATTGTTAAAATTGTTAAAATTGTTAAAATTGTTAAAATTGTTAAAATTGTTAAAATTGTTAAAATTGTCAAAATTGTAAAATTGTCAAAATTGTCAAAATTGTCAAATGATCAATTGACAAAATTGTCAAAGTGTCAAAATTGTCAAAATTGTCGAAATTGTCAAATTCGAAAATTGTCAAAATTGTCAAATTCAAAATTGTCAAAATTGTCAAAATTGTCAAAATTGTCAAAATTGTCAAAATTGTCAAAATTGTCAAAATTGTCAAAATTGTCAACTAGTAAAAATTGTCAAAAATTTTCGAAATTGACAAATTTGTCAAAAAAGTCAAAATAGTCAAAATTGTCAAAATTATCAAAAATTGTCAAAATTGTCAAAATTGTCAAAATTGTCAAAATTGTCAAAATTGTCAAAATTGTCAAAATGGTCCAAATTTTCAAAATGGTCAAAATTGTCAAAATTGTCAAAATTGTTCAAATTGTCAAAATTGTCAAAATTGTCAAAATTGTCAAAACTAACAAAATTGTCTAAATTGTCAAAATTGTCAATATTGTCAAAATTGTCAAAATTGTCAAAATTGTCAAAATTGTCAAAATTGTCAAAATTGTCAAAATTGTCAAAATTGTCAAAATTGTCAAAATTGTCAAAATTGTCAAAATTGTCAAAATTTTCAAAATGGTCCAAATTGTCAAAATTGTCAAAATTGTCAAAATTTTCAAAATTGTCTAAATTATCAAAATTGTCTAAATTATCAAAATTGTCAAAATTGTCAAACTAGTCAAAATTGTCAAAATTGTCAAAATTGTAAAAATTGAAAAAATGGTCACAGTAGTCAAAATTGTTCAAATTGTCAAAATAGTCAAAATTGTCAAAATTGTCAAAATTGTTAAAATTGTTAAAATTGTTAAAATTGTTAAAATTGTTAAAATTGTTAAAATTGTTAAAATTGTTAAAATTGTTAAAATTGTTAAAATTGTTAAAATTGTTAAAATTGTTAAAATTGTTAAAATTGTTAAAATTGTTAAAATTGTTAAAATTGTTAAAATTGTTAAAATTGTTAAAATTGTTAAAATTGTTAAAATTGTTAAAATTGTTAAAATTGTTAAAATTGTTAAAATTGTTAAAATTGTTAAAATTGTTAAAATTGTTAAAATTGTTAAAATTGTTAAAATTGTTAAAATTGTTAAAATTGTTAAAATTGTTAAAATTGTTAAAATTGTTAAAATTGTTAAAATTGTTAAAATTGTTAAAATTGTTAAAATTGTTAAAATTGTTAAAATTGTTAAAATTGTTAAAATTGTTAAAATTGTTAAAATTATTTAAATTGTTAAAATTGTTAAAATTGTTAAAATTGTTAAAATTATTAAAATTGTTAAAATTGTTTAAATTGTTAAAATTGTTAAAATTGTTAAAATTGTTAAAATTGTTAAAATTGTTTAAATTGTTAAAATTGTTAAAATTATTAAAATTGTTAAAATTGTTAAAATTGTTAAAATTGTTAAAATTGTCAAAATTGTTAAAATTGTTAAAATTGTTAAAATTGTCAAAAATGTCAAAATTGTTAAAATTGTTAAAATTGTTAAAATTGTCAAAAATGTCAAAATTGTCAATATTATCAAAATTGTAAAATTGTAAAAATTTACAAAATTGTCACATTTGTAAAAATGTCAAAATTGGCAAAATTTTCAAAGTTGTTAAAATAGTCAAAAAATGTCAAAATTGTCAATAAATGCCAAAATTGATAAAATTGTCAAAATTTTCAAAATTGTCAAAATTGTCAAAATTGTCAAAATTATCAAAATTGTCAAAATTGTCAACATTGTCAAAATTGTCAAAATTGTCAAAATTGTCAACATTGTCAAAATTGTCAAAATTGTCAAAATTGTCAAAATTGTCAAAATTGTCAAAATTGTCAAAATTGTCAAAATTGTCAAAATTGTCAAAATTGTCAAAATTGTCAAAATAGTCAAAATTGTGAAAGTTGTGAAAGTTGTCAAAATTGTCAAAATTGTCAAAATTGTCAAAATTTTCGAAATTGTCAAAATTGTCAAAATTGTCAAAATTATCAAAATTGTCAAAATTGTCAAAATTTTCGAAATTGTCAAAATTGTCAAAGTTGTCAAACTGTCAAAATTGTCAAAATTTTAAAAATTGTAAAAATTGTAAAAATTTTCAAAATTGTTAATTGACCATTTGACATTGGCCAAAATTAACAAATTGATCAAAATTAACAAAATTTTCGAAATTGTCAAAATTGTAAAAGTTGTCAAAATTATCAATATTGTCAAAATGGTCAAAATTGTCAAAATTGTCAAAGTTGTCAAACTAGTCAAAATTGTCAAAATTGTCCAAATGGTCAAAATTGTCGAAATTGACAAAATTGTCAAAATTTTCAAAATTTTAAAAAAATTCAAAATTGACAAAATTGTCATTGTTAGTTACAAAAACTGTTCATTTCTTGTTACAGAAATCATTATTTCGACTCAAATATCACTAATTAAAATTTTTCAAAAACGCCAAAGCGAATTGATCAAATGACAAAAAACACAATAAACTGAATATTATAATCTAAATCCATCTGAACATAAAAAAACTGCCAAGATAAACTAACCTGGTAGCCCTAACTTTAAATTCATGAGCAGAATACCGAAAAGTCACAAAAAAACAAATCTTAGAACGGCACCTCGGTCGATGTCAAACGCACTTTCTTTAGCATACGGGCCAACGAGCGATAATTTCAGAAGAAAACGATGGCCCGCAGCCGGCCCACGAATCCTCAACAAAGAAGCTAGAGGTCTAGAGCCGGGTGCAGCCTGCCTTATGAAGTCCCATCCATATCGTTCCTCGCTTTGTTTTACTGACGAAGTTCCCACAGATGATTCCCGAGTTTCCGACCATGTAGCACATCAAAATATTCAATTCTCTTTCAAAACCTTTTTCGTCTTCGTCGTCGATAATCCGATACTTGAAAACACATTTGTAACTACTTATGCATGTTTTTCTTTTCGTTTTTTCTTATGCATTCTGTTTTTCATACTCGGCATGTGATAATGTTCCTTTTTTTTTGTTTAAAGGAAATCATTTTGTCACTAGCTAATCCCTAGTTGATAAAGCAATGACTGATGCATTGCATATACGAAATTTTCTCAGTAATTATTCCAAAGCACTTGAACTGCTAATTGAATACTTGAGTTGAAGATAAAACACTGGTTGGTAATGCCTTATAACGAAATATTTTCTTTTTTAGATAACTAAAGAAATTACTTCTTTCAATTCAATACTCAATACTTCAAAAATATACAAGAATTCCAAATTAAATAGTGACAAAAAACGACAAATTGACAAAAATACCAATAGCTGAAATGACAAACATTCAAAAACAAAAGATTGACAAAAATGACAGCAATATCAGAAATGACAAAAATATAAAAAATAACAAAAATGACAAAAATATTAACAAATTGACAATAAAAATAGCAAAATGGATTAACAAAAATTGTGTCAACAACAATGAAAAACATGATAAAATAAACAGAATTAAAAAAATTATGAAAATGACAAAAAAAAAACAAATATGACAGAATAAACTTTTAGAAATTAAGTGAATCACAAAACTAAGAATATTGAAAAAAAAATACTAAAACGGCAGAATGAAGATTGAAAAATTGACAAAAATGACAAGAATGACATAAAATACTTCTCATCAAAATTAGAATTTCGATTTCTCTGATTTCCTTTTTGGTGATTTTTTAGGGCCAAACTTTGATCACTTTGAGGCGCCCCTGAATCAGGTCAGATTGAGCTGAAACTAAACCCAGGACCAGAGCAAATAGAGCGAAGTTGGTGATATCTTTCACAGATGTAAAAGTCATATTGTGTACAAAATTACATTTTTGTTAGTATAAATTATCCTTAAGTTATAGTATGATTCTCATGAATACAAGAAAAATGAACCTATCCTCAACTATGAATAAGTGATACCTACTATGTTTATGTTTGAATTCATCTAGATTTTTCGTAGAAGTATTTCTATTCAACTTTTTATCCAGGACACACATTTTGAAGCCCACATTTGATGATTCCCCTCTTCATGTCTTGTATGCAATGGGAGCGTTTGGTGCGCTAACGCTTCCTCTAGCTCCACCTAGTGTCTACTAGCGCTGAGTTGAAAATAAAAACAAGGCCAACTGACCATAGTTGATCCTTCTTCCACACTCGCTATGAAACACTCTTGAATTTCATCTTTTATATACGCAATCAACACTGAAGATTTACACATCCATAATGTGACTATTTCGTTTTGTAATAATTTTTCATTGGTTCTCGGGAGGTTTTTCTGCATGCTTAACTGTGAGTCGTTGAAGATCAGTAATACGACAAAAGAAAGGAAATTGAATCGGTGTATCCATCAAAAGTCTTTGCACAGGTTAGAAGCGTCGATGATCGGTTTTCCTCTTTTTCCTGTTGAACATTGGGGTCCTATTTCTTTTTTGATGGTTAAACTTTGGATCGTCAAAAGTTGAAACGAATGAATTTACCAAAGCACTTTCCCGATGGAATTTGTTGTTTCCTTCTACTCTTTCAAGTGATCGTTTGTTATTTTGCCTTCGATTATTGCCGTTTGAAAAGCTACCGTGACCATGCTCTTTCGGGAATCTTTTAACTTGCTTTGAAACAAATGGTCTTCTATGGTTTTTCCACGGAGTGCTTATTTCGGGCTGCACTCCGTCTAGAAAATATTGCAAAATGTGCGGCTTAGGCATCGAATCCATGAAACTGGGATCGGTTTGAATCCTCTGTTTAATACTTTCAAGAACATCCTTTTCTAGGTAACGTTGCATGTGCGGCAGCTTATTCTCGGCCGGTGTGAATTGGTTCACCTTCTCCAGAGCGTTGATCATCGCTTCTCTTGATTCAAACTGAAAAGCAATTTCTTCCAGCGAAACCCTGTTGGTATATTCTACATTTCCAAACATCTCAAGGCGATACTCCAATCTAAATTCCGTTGGGAATTCACAGCCTCTTTGACCGGAATCGGCCGCAAAATCTTTTGCAACAAAACTTCTGCTCACATCGAAAAGCTGCGGCTCTCGCCCACACAGCACATTCAGCTTGTATCCGTAGTATGATTCCCTGTGACAAACTTGAATAGCTCTCTGGGCATCTTTCTGCGAAACAAAGTAGACTAACATATCCATTACTTGATACTTCAACTGATGTTCGGAAAATCTTCCCTCAGGCAGATGAAAGTACACCATTCGCGTTAGCAGCCCGTGATGGGCGAAATAGTTGGCCACTTGATCGTACCAATCCGCTTGGTCGGTGGATTCCACTTTGAAACCGTTGACGTACACAGGCCAGTAGGCACCAGGCAAAAAGTCTTTCCCGCTACCCGAATCCGGAGTTTTTGGGTAGAGTTCCTGAAGGGTATGTCTCCTAAACACCCATTCAACGGGATGATTCCCCTTCGAATTTTCATCACGCTCCGGTTCTTGCTGATTTTTCGTTTGGGGCAAACAAAAGTCAGGTTCTTCTTCCGATGAATCGTAATGCTCGTAAATCATTTTAACAGGTAATTTTTTCCCCTGAGATGTATGCTAAATTTTAACAGCACTATTTATGAATGATCTTTCTATTGCACTTGAATTTGGCAATGCTCAATTGTAAGACTGCTGCGAAAGGAAACATTTTTAAAACAAATAACAAGTTTAATTAAAAAAATTACCAACCTTCTGATATGCTTTATGGACGCCGTATCACCTTTTCTTTCGAGTTTGTCTGGAACTCAACGAGCAGCGTTGCCAACTTCCAAAACTGTCTTTCTACACGCTTATGAAATGTTAAATTGTTCAAAAATATTTCTAACCGAGTGGTGCCAGGTGTCCTGATTTATCTGGATTTGTCCTGATTTTTGAAGAGTTGTTTTTGACATTTCTTACGCACACTTGCTGAGCGTGTACAGATGAGACGGGACAGTTAACCTCAAAAACTCTCGGTACAAAAAACGGGCAGCTGGTCGACACACATGGTCGTTTTTAAGGTTAATTGTCCCAAAATTGAAAAGTGTTGGTGCAACAACCAGCATAATATCACGAACACTACCAGTGGCAAATAGGACTATACCGTTTCAAAAACTTTCAAATTGTCTTGATTATTTAAAATTTGTCTATAAATGTCTTGAATTTCCCTGATTTTCAAAAAAGATATCTCAATTCTAATCGAATTTATAATTGAACTATGAGAACTTCGAACAAATCTGTTATAAAGAAAAAGTAAACTCGTTTAACCGATCGTGTAGGGCCAAGAGGCGTAACTGAGTTGACCGTGTGTGACAAAACGGCCTAATAACCAACGAACAATAAGTGAATATAATACACATTTTTTTATTTGCTTGAACAAAAAGAGGTCGAATTTTTTAATAGGATTTGATTAGATCTTCCGAAATTTCAAACGCAAAATTTGTTTTTCTCTTTTCAAGCTAATTGCTATTTAGTTTCGCGCTTATGAAATGAGAATTTCGGAAGTTTGAAGTTTGACGTTAAATCAGGAGTGCCAGGTGGTTTTGACAATAATCAACACATAGCGATAAAAAAATCAGGATTTTTCAGGACACCTTTAAATTGATTGAAATAACATGCAGCGTTCACTGCATAAATAAAGGCGAAATACAGGTATTGAAGACGCTCAAACCACTGACCACACTGACATGACACTTAGAACAAAAATTCAACCATTTTCTGTCAAATTTTTTGTTGTCAGATTTTGCAGGTTTGCAATACCGACGGCAGGTGGCGAACCTGAAAAATTTGGCAAAAAATGCCCTGTAGGAAAAATGGTCCTGTTTAGCCCGATTTTATCGACGATATTGCGTGTTTTATTTTTAAAGTTGGGTGGCATTTCTTAACTGGGATAGCATTTCTTCCAATCGATATATGCGCACTCTGGAATCGACATTGCGTACTGTTGGAAAAATTATCCAAAAAACGAAATCGAGTGTCCAGTTAAACTAATTTATAATTGATTTGATGAAAGGTTCTCATCATTTAACTATAAATTCAGTTCTAATTTAGATATTTTTAAGAAAATCAGGACATTTATCAGACATTTTTAAAAAATCAGGAGTTCTGATTCAGGACAATTTAATTAAGTGTTTTTGAAAATCAGGACCAACCCCCTGGCAACTTGACAGTTTAGTCGAGTTTGCTGTGCCGTCTTCAAAATGGTAGATGTCGCACTAGTCGCGTTTGTTTACATGCATCCTGGGTCGTCCCTAGCAGCGGCAACGTTCATTTTCCATTGAAACCACTTGATTTTGTTTCGGCATCCGTGGATGCAATTCAACTGACGAAATACCATTTTAAAAGGGCACATAATCAAAAGTGATGCAAAAAAGAAAAATAAATAACTTTATAATTAAATTTTATAATAGTTGTCAATGAAATAAGTAATTTTATTTCAATCTATTTGTGTTCCATTCTCGGTTCCAACTTAATAACATTTCTGTTTATAGCAAAGATTACAAAATGGCCATCTTTCATCCGAATCCGTCAAGGAATATTTTAAGGAATATCTTTCAATATTCCTTGCGAATCCGTTGTGTTTTTTGTTACAAGGCGTCACCAGATAGAGTTATGAGTTTATTTCGTTAAACATAACGTGGTTTGAAATAGTTCCGCTATTTCTTTAAGTTTATTACGGTAAAATTTTATCCAGCTGAATGTTATGAAATATTAGTTTAACAAATATGTTGAGATAGTAAACACTGAGAATGAAAGCGGAAACGAGTTGAGGTGATGGCTTTGCATTTGCACAAGTGACGTACAGATAAAATTTCGGAAAGTTTAATTCAAAAAAAAAAATAGTAAGTAGCATCAAATGTGAAGATTGCAGAAATGAACTTTTCAATAGTTTTATTGGCAGATTAGAAGTTAATGCCGATGTGTTAAAGGTCTGCAGAATAACCGAGTTGGAGGTAAAAATTGTAGAACAAAATCATCAAAGTATAAACTTAGTATACTATATTATGATATCATAATGAATCGAACTCTGACACAGGTTTCAAATGATGCACGGGATGTTTTTAGAGGATTAGCCGAAAACATTTTGGATCAAGATGCTTTAGTTAACCATCGAAACTTGTTGTTGAAATTATGTGTTGATTGTGTTTCGGATGGAGTCCTTCGCTAAGCAACTTAATGATTCTAAAGAATCTCTTCGAAAAAAACTAACAAAGGTAATATTGTTTAGAAATGAATAAAATGTTGTTTTTAAAATTTACCATACAATTAAAACATTTACAAGATTTTTGAATTAAAATTTGTTTGTGTATTTCATAAATAAAAGCCATTTACCACGCTGACTTTTTTGACCATATTATCGTGTTTTTCTTTAAATATCAACTCATTTTCCGCTTAATAGGTGATTCTTAATCATTGTTTTTAAAAACTTTTTTTTTTCAATAAAAAATATGTTTGAAACCTTAATTTGTCGAACATTTCATTATCCACCCTTTCGATATGTTTGTTGAGTGAAAATGAGATTTTGACAGAACCAGAGAACCAGAAAAACTGGCACACGCGATTAGTATGGGAAACGTCAAGTTGCCAGGGGGTTGATCAGGACGGTCTCTCGAAAATCAGAACAAATCCTGAAAAATCAGAACACCTGGCACCTCTGCGTCAAATCGTCAAATCCATCAGCTACCCGATAGGAAATTTGAGAGAAGAAAAATTTAGTGGTTCACATAATAAGTAGGGTGCCGATTTAGTCTCGTTACTTGCCGGGCAACCAAATCAATGACCCTTATTTTTAATTGGCTGAATATTATGAATAGATTTAAGTCGGCATAAATATAAGGTAGGCATACCCAATAACGTATGATTTGGCAGCAAAAAAAATATCATCGACTTATTCGGAAGGAATCGTCTAATTGGCAAACTTAAGCCTCATTATATAAATTAACATTTCGGTATCAAATTTTGAATACGGCGAATGCGCCAAGACCTTTGTTTTGAGAAAAACGCATTCCAAGTTTCAGAAAATAAAATCAATTTCCTATTTAGCTGCGTACAATCATTTTCCTAAATAAGTCGCTAAAATGCTTTCAAATTGATTTAATTTCATCACCCGATCGATCAATATAGCTTTTCCGTACTAATTACTTCAAAAAATTAATAAATATAACTGTGGGCCCTTTTACCACAGACTAATGCTCTCATTTTGTTCATTCGTCAAATTGGAGCGCCCTTTTGAATTGCAGAATGACTGTTCGCCTTTTGGATCACTCATTAAAGAAGCAATATTCAAGCAAATTTCGGCTTGAAAGCGGGTCCAAATGATCACATTAACACATTAGCACATTCAACGATCTTATAAATGCTGATTTGTGCTTCTCCTCGTCCTGGGAAAACAAATTTCAAAAACTTCAGTGCCCTTTTTCCATCTCGAAATAACTATTGGCCCTTTTGTTCGCGACGAAATTTTGAGGGGAAATGGGCGAATGAACTGTGGGATTACACACTCATAAAAAAAGCTATTCGCCTTATTTAAAAAATTTAATTTAACTTCACTAAAATAAGAAAAAATAAAAGGAGATCATGTTTTCGGATGTAAAATAGAGAGTTTAACGCATTTATGTGATAATTTGGATTTGTTTACAGTTGGCGCATTCGCCGTATTCAAAATTCGATACCGATTTCATTTAACAATAATCCTCATCAGTCGATCGATTTTTTTGTTAGATGTCAATAGATCACAAAAAATTACTTTTACAGAAAAAATTATTTAACGAACCCGTAACGCGCTGTGAGAATTTGATGAAAAGTAGGGTTCATTTCCTATCGGGTACCTACCTAAAAAATAAAAATAATTTTAGCCACGTCCGTTTTGAAATTCCGGAATTTCCGTCGGATTCGGTCTGATTAGTGTCGTTCTGGAGAATATTACGCAGTCTTTATGTTGTACATGTTTGTTAGACAAAATTTCCAACATAAAACGCAGGTGTTTCTACCACGTCGTCGCGCAATCGGTGACCCACAAAAAAAGAAAGCTTCTAGCTCTACTAGCCACCATTTTCATCAGTAGGATAAGAGTGAATCAATTATGGAGTATCACGAAAGGCATTAAACCACCACCCCCCTGCCGGGGTCAGCACCTTTCGGAAGATAGTTTCTGCGGTTTTTGAGAATCGGGTGAACCCGAAAAGATTTTAAAACGTCCCGCTCCAGGGAAAAAATCATTTGCTCACAATGGCCGGAAGCAGCTTGTTGAGTGTTTTCTTGTATAAGGCAGCGATGGAAAAGCGTCGACATTTTTGGCGGAATACGGTCAATACTGTGGTTCCGATTGTTTTCATCCTGATCTACGCATTTACCCGTTCTGGATTCCAACGGGGCGGGTCCAGTAGCAGCAGTGCCCTGACATCATCGGATGATTCATTGACGCAAACTTTATCACAGGTTGGTATTGGTTCAGAAAAGGGGTAGGCTTGATAGCGGCACGTTATCCAAACAAACGGGAAAATTGTGCCTAAAACTCGGTTTCAAATATCACTTCAAATTTTGCTTGCAGCATTACCAAATTGTATCGTGGGGTTTTCGATTCTGCATGCATCCTTTACATGAGTGATGTTTGCTTTACAGTATCCGAATTAAGAATGAACAGATTGCACAATTAGTGTCGTTCTGTTAGTATATAGGCAAAAGAGACAGTGCTGCAGTGAAGATTTTTTTTCCTAATCGAAGTTTTTTCAGTTCTTATGGTTCGTTCGCTTGTTCATAAATTATCAGATCGTGTTGAGAAATTCTAAACTAGGTAATCCATTTCGTATTTTCTAATTAGTATTATAATTTATATTAAAGACATTTTACCATGATTTCAAAGTAGTCGAAGATTCCTTTGAATTTAGCTACAGTAGACTATTACATTTTACCATTTTTATGGCAATCGTGTCTGTGTAATTTTTAATGTATTTTTTTTTCATTATCCTATATACCTGTAGACCTATGAACCACCATTCCAAATTGTACAATGGTATGTTACAGCTATAGGAAGTCACCCTTAGCACGGGTCTTGAAGAACTAATTTATCCGGCCGAGCTCCACACGACTGAGCAGAGCATGGAGACAACTAGACTGATGTGCGTGACATATCACTCAGTGTTTCAGCCTACCATTATTTACCAACATATATGTACACCACAAACTCTAGTTATCAAGGGGGTGTTCAAATATTACGTAACGCAATTGTCGAGCATTTTAAACTACCCCTCCGCCCTACGTTACACATTCGTCTCAAAATTTCTAAGATAAATCCACAAATCGTAACAAACTAATATACCCCCACCCCCTTAAAGGCGTCACGTAATATTTGAATGGCCCTGGCGTCGGTGTGCGCGCGCCGATCAACATAATACGCAATCAATGTATGGTCGATTGTGTCGATTATATATCTTATATATTCGAGCTCCACAAACAAATGCAAAGAATTTTCTCTATTGCATGCACTGCCGCTCATAGCAAGTCCGTCCCATTTGCGTTTTTATCATTTTTCAGTTTATCGCTGGAATCAGTTTAACTTTATCTGTAGATTCAAGAGAAAACTTTGTTTTCAACACTTTGTTCTGATGAACATTGAAAAAAACCTCAAGTAAATTTGTCCCATTGAACAAATGATCGCAAGTCGGTCCCATATGGCATAAATCATCGCATGTCGGTCCCACAGTCATAAGGGCCCAGCAAATGATTTTCAACGGAATCATAACGAAAAAATTATCTTCATAAAGCGAAAATCTTTCGTAAGCCTTTGCAGTGATAGATTCAGTTGATAATTTTGATTAAAAACGCATACAATTGCCGAACTACCATTGGACTTTTAACGATTTTTCAATGCCGTTTTTCTCATTTCAACAAAAACGCAAATGGGACGGACTTGCTATGAGCGGCAGTGCAATCCTAAGGATTTTCTAGTGATTATCGGAAAAATCATAGGGATCCTACGGATTAACGGAAATCCAAACTGACGACCAAAAAAGGCCTCAAAGTTAACCGAAATGGTTAGGGTTTTCGGTTTTTATCAAATCTACGGACTTGAGCGGTTTGCAATCAGGCCACGTTTGTCCCATGGCGTGTAAAGCGGGCCATAGACGGGGGACTGAGATAAAGGGAGAAGATACGTCAATGATCACCATACACCACATTTTGCGCAAGTTCAATCATTCTACGACGACTGTTTTGCATCTTTGCTCGCCCATTCGCGTTACAGACATATTTCTCGCAAACGCAAACGATTGCTAGCGAAAACAGTTTATCAAAACTTGTTGTAATAAATATGTTTTGTATGTTTCAGGACGATCTAGTGGAGTTCTACCCAACCGGGCCGCACGTTAAGTTATTGTATGCTCCACACAATGGCTTCACCGAGGAGTTGATTGAGCAGGTGCGCCAAAAACTCTTCATCACTCATGAGCGTAAGTAGATCAACGTACCGTTTCCTTAGAAGATATTTTCCAACAATTTTTCTCATTTCAAGGAGTCGAGCATTTTCCGACCGTGGACGAAATGGAACGAACTCTGCTGTTCAGCCAGGATTTCTACGCGATCGCCTTCGGGACGAACACATCGGAAGCTCACCTGTCCTACACTATCCGTACTAAGAACAATAACTTCCGTACCGGTGAGATCTACTCCCGCGATGTGTACGAGAGCTACCTAAAAGAACGTAATGAGTACTTCGAGAGTGGCTTCCTGGCGTTGCAGTATGCCCTCGAAAAGTCGTTTGTAGAAATTCGAACGGGCCTATCGGAAGAAACGTTGCCCGAGTATCAGTACGAACACGTGCCACTCTTGGGGCATAAAGCGCAAGAGTCGTCGGAAATATTTTTAGTTAGCATGATGCTGGCGGTCTTCATATCGGTTGCGTGCACCTACTTGCTGTTGGTTCCACTAGTCGAAGAAAAGGCTTCCGGGATGAAAGAGTATCTAAAAATTGCAACACCCAGCAGCTACTGGAATGAAGTCGCAATTTTCATTTGCACTTTTATCCACTTGAGTTCGATTGCATTCATTTGCTTGATTGTCACCATAATGGCCAAGATTTGGGAAGTTACCGCAGCACAGATGGTGTTTGCTGTTGTTTTGTTACTTCTGTTCGTGATTTGTACCATAAGTTTCACCTTTTTCATCAGCACCTTGCTAAATTCCGTAACTATTTCGGCCATCGTTGCCCCCATATGTCATTTTGTACCCGTAACATTTGCTTCGGCTCAGAAACGGTTCGAGGGTCCGTTAGCCATTTTCCCGATGGTTGGTTACAAAGTTGGGTCGTCAATTTTGCATGATTATCAGAATTCTTGGCATAGTTTCAAAGCCGGCGATGCACTTCGAGCGGATTACCCCGGTAACGTGCGGATAAGCCTGTTGTCAATTCTAATAATACAGTTTTTCGGGATAGTAGTTTGGAGCTTTCTATGGTTTTACATTTCCAATGTATTCCCCGGGCAGTATGGAACTCCGAAACATCGGCTGTTTTTGTTCGATCGTACCTACTATCAGAAAGGTAAGAACAAAATCAACAGCAAGGGCCATTCGAGATTCATGGATGACAATGATAGCGAGACAAAGGGTGCGATGGAAAAGAATGATCATTTGGAAGTTGTGCTCGACATTAAGAATCTTCACAAGATTTTTAAGACCAACTTCGGGACGCGAACGGCAGTCAAGAATTTGTCGTTGAAGATCTACAAGAATAGAATAACGGCACTGCTTGGTCATAATGGAGCCGGAAAGACCACAACTATGAACATTATCACCGGAATGATAACCCGTACGTCGGGACGAATATCAATTGACGGAGAAGAGAATTCAAACAACTATCGACAGCAGATTGGCTTTTGTCCACAGCACAACGTTGCCTTGGGTTATATGAATTGTCGGGAACATTTGAAGTTTTTTGGAAGGCTTCGCGGTATAACAAAAGAGGCAGCCGAAAAGAAGGCTAACCAAATTTTGGAAAGAGTCAACCTTACCGATAAGAGCGAAGAAGTTGTTTCTCATCTTTCCGGTGGAATGAAAAGGCGATTTTGTTTGGCTAATGCTATCATCGGAAGGACAAAGTTGCTTATTCTAGATGAACCCACTTCAGGATTGGACCCGGAATCTCGACGAGATATCTGGGATGTTTTGCTTAAATTGAAAAAAGATCATACCATTTTGATAACAACGCATTTCATGGAGGAAGCCGATGTTCTGGGCGATTGGATTTCCATCATGGAAAATGGAGAGTTGATAGCCTTTGGAACATCGATATTCCTGAAACAACATTACGGAAAAGGATACACTCTAAAGCTGTTGAAGAAAGATATATTCCAGAAGGAAGCAGTCTTGGCTAAGATTAGCGAGTACATAGCTGGTGCCACCGAGAAACCTGTAGTAGAACCAGTGTTCGCGGTAACACTACCCTACTTGAGCATCGAGCAGTATGCGCCGTTGCTGAGAGAGCTTGAAGAAAATATGGACCAGTTCGGTATTGCCTCTATCAGCATTACAAATGCAACTCTAGAGGAAGTGTTCTTAAAGTAAGTACAAAAGTCCTAATCAGATTTTCAAATTAAAACTGTTTTCTCGTCTCTCAGCTCCTCATCCGAAAACAAAGCCTTGGAAATTGGACCAAGTTTCGATTACGATACTCCTGACGCACCGATTACGCCCCGCAGTTTATCTGGTAATTCTGCGAATCCAAAACAGTACCAAAATGATATGAAGAAAGTTGCGCTTTCCATTCTGGATAAATGTGCGGCGATATACTATAAAAAATCTATCCACATCAAACAAAATGCCCATATTTATGGCTTCATGTCAGTGCTACCGATCCTAACGACTATCCTATGCTTTCTTCTGAGTAGCAGCTACTCACCGATTGACTTCGAATCGGTATCGTTGCACCATTCAACGGTGGCCAAAGCTTTTGTGGTGATCGCTCTGAACGATAATGATCGACCGTTCGATGTAAACGCTCTCAAGAATGGATCTTACTTTCGTGATCTTGACGTGATTGTTGTGGAAGAACTTAGCATTCGAGAATATCTGGCTGAAGAAGGTCGCAAGGATTGGAACCGGTATCACGATAAATTAGTCGCTGCGGTTGAATTTAATGTAAGCGAAAGGAGTTTGAAAATGTTGCACAACAACAATCTGTTGCACAGCTCTGGCATAGGGGCCAACATTGGAAGTAATTTGCTGCTACATTATTACGGCTATCCGCAGAGTGAGGTGACCGTACAGAATAGTCCTTCGACGCGAAGACTAAAAGTGAACTCTCTAACGGCTTACTTGTTCACCGAAGTAATTGCTTTGGGTAAGTGTGAATGTAATAAGTGATACAAACTGGATTTGATCTGATCATGATTTTCTCAACAGCGTTCATGTTTTACATGTTGCAATACCTACAATTACCGTATTTGGAAATGTCCTCGGGCTTCCGTCAGGTGCAAAACATCAATCGATACTTGTATTGGGGTTTCACGTTTCTTATGGACTTCCTGATTCACGTGTTGATTTGTGTGATAGTATTTTTCCTCGCACTGAATATGGATCGAGAGAACTTATTTACCCGGGCTGAGCACGGTCAAATATTGGCCGTGCTGATCCTATACGGTATGGCCGGATTGCTGGTCATCTACATCATAAGCCAGTGCGTCGATAAGATGGATACCGCTGTGACCGTCATGAGTTACCTGGTAATTGTGGGGGTTTGTGGAGTGTTTTTGTTATCAGATGGCTACGATCGAATTCGAGAGAATAACGGCTGGATTGGCATACTCCACCTTATACCGGAGTTTTCGCTGAAGCACTCCCTCAGGGTCGTTTACGAGAATCAAAAATTAACCAAGATCCAAGCTCTGATGAAGGAAAATTCGATAGAAACAAAGAATGATGCGATTGAATTATTAGATTTGGACTATATTTATTGCATTACACCATTCGTTGTGATCTTGTTGACATTGATACTAAACGAAATTGTAGAAAATATCTACCGGAAAGAAAAAATCCAAGAAATGTGTTCAAAAACAGCAGCGTTTAAAAAAAGGTGTTTTAAATGCAGTAGAAAGCAACTCAAAACTGATGATCAGCTAGATTCAATCGAGCTACAGTCAGCTGTCGTCGATGACGATGTAGACGCTGAATCAAGATTGGTGAAAGATATGACTTCGAAGGAACCTCATGATTTTGCACCTAATACGATCGTGGTTAATGATTTGTCTAAAGAATATCTGAGTGTAAAAGCTGTCAAGGGGATCAGTTTTGCAGTGAAACGCGGAGAATGCTTTGGACTGCTAGGAATGAATGGAGCCGGTAAAACAAGCACATTCCAAATGATCACACGTAATCTCGCAATCACTAATGGCGACGTCTACTTAAATGATCACTCAATAAAACAGACAAGTTATAGCGTTTATAAGGACCAATTTGGGTACTGCCCTCAGGGTGATTCTCTGTTAGATTTTATGACACCATTCCAGCTGATAAATTACTGCGCCATGATGAAGAACATACATGAACGGGAAAATCTCATCAATCGATGGTTGACCGATTTGGACATATTGTCATTTGCCCACAGTCGTATCAACGAATGTTCCGGTGGTACCAAAAGAAAAGTCAACACGTTGCTGGCCATGTTATGTAATCCACCTATCGTTTTTCTGGACGAACCCACGACTGGGGTGGACCCAAAGTCTAGACATTTCGTGTGGAATCGCATCAAAACGCTCCAGCAACAGGATCAAACCATCGTACTGACCTCACACAGTATGGACGAGTGCGAGGAACTGTGCAACCGGTTAACGATCATGGTTGCTGGACAGCTACGTTGCATAGGATTCATACAACTATTAAAAGAGAAATACGGTAAAGGGTTCAATCTATTCCTCAAGCTCAAATCAATAGAACAGGAAAGCGATCCGCTGAAACAGGAAATTCTTGAAAGACTTTCGGGCGAACTTAAGGAAGAACACGATGTAAGTACCTATCAAGGTTAAAAAATAAATAAAACTTTCACCACCATCATCTCTTATCCGCAGGGTTTGCTCAAGTTTCTGATGCCGGAACGAGTTCAACTGTCCACACTGTTTGCTCAGATGGTTGAAATCAAAGCGAAATACGACGAGTTGATAAGCACCTTTTCCATCAATGAAACATCGCTTGAGGATATTTTTCTCAACTTTCGACCGAAGCCGATATCGCAAAACAGTTCAACGGTCGATGAAACTGGTGATCGTTCCATGTTAAAAAATCTAAAAAAAATCATTCACCTTTAAAGGGCCCCATACATTATGCCAACATTTGCGCAAATGCGATGGAATTCAGCAATTGCGAATACAAATCGATCATCTTTGGCGCTATATGAGTACATGTGCATCCGGTTTACGTGGGATTGGTCAGAATCGAAATATAACCCTCGTTGGAGTACGTGTTTCGTCATGTTTGGTGCAGTTTGAGTAGATTTTTGGCCATTTCGGTATTTTGCTACAGCAGCTTCATAGACGATCCAATTTTTTTTCGCGAAGGCAAAATTTCATCGCATTTGCTCAGATGTTGGCATGATGTATGGGGCCCTTGAAGGTTCCAATACTTTATGCAAGGGAGTATGACGTTTGGCATAACGCAATTTGGCAAATGTTCATTTTGGCATGACGGTCATATAAGCCATTTGGCATAATTTAATTTTCTTTTTCGTAGGATCGCATCAAATTTCAGACAAAATTAAAAATTTTATTTTATTAATTTCGCTGTCGGAGGTGACGGCCTTATTACATTGGTCTAGGTCTACTCGGGCCTCCTAGGTTTACCTGAAAGCTATGGATGATCCCTTAGCCCCATCCGTCGCGAAGGACAACATTTCATAAAGGTTCGAACGGACAGCGTAAGGAGCTGGTGTTTTATTTTTATTTGTCTGCAATGTGTTGACTTTTTTACATCCGCGAAAAGTGTGGCGTTCAGACCTAAGCTTAAAATGACTCGTCACGCTGCGTGCCAAATGGTCATTTGCCAAATGCTCATTTGTCAAATGGCTTTATGCCAAACGTTATAATCCCCTTATGCAAACATGTGTGCAGATTCGACATTTCTACGTCGCCTGTTTGCATATATGTATGCTAGCCAATACAGGATGCAAACAGGTGTCATAGAAACATCGAGTTTGCACACATGTTTGCATAATGTATTGGAATCCTTAAAGGTTATGCTATGCTATTTTTACCCCTACTCTATCTGTGATTTAAATCTTTCAAATCATACTCAATTTTCTTTTCTGAAGGTGTGTAGAATGGGAGAAACGCTCTAGTCTCAGTCCACATCATGGACTTGGAGATTCCCTTAATAACGAGCTATTCGCCGTTCAACCTTACCGACGTCCCGTCGTTCAATTTCAGATGAGTATACACGAGCTTCATCTACACAACCTTCGAATGGCTCCATGTAGTTCCTCATCGAGGTCACCTTGCCGCAACGAGGTTACAGCATCCATTTGATGAATTTTCACATCCAAAAGAGCAGCAGCAACAGCCATCAGGAAGTGCAACGTTTCAACTTCGAAGAGAGAAGGCTTTCTATGGAAGCTTTATTATAAAAAAGCACATCTGCTGATGTTTGCATATCCACCTATTCTTCATTCCTATACAATTCTTCTATCTAGAGTTTCTCGGCTTCAAAGAACATAAGAATTGAAAACGATAGTCGAAACGAAGAACAGAAAATAATGGTGGTGGGCATTGAATCGGATTCGAAACTCAGAATTCAGATGCAGAATTCAGATTCAGAATTCTGGATTTATATGCAGAATTTAGAATTTGGATGTAGAAATCAGAATCGGATATGGATTCAGATTTCAGATAAGGAATTCAGATGCCGAATTTATACGAAGAACTCAGATTTAGGATTCGAATACCAAATTCGCATTCAGAATTATGGTTTTAAATTTAGATTCCAAATTCAGATGCAGAATTCAGGTTCAGAATTCGAAATCCATATGCAAAACTATGAATTCAGATATAGAATTGAGATTCAAAAGTGAATTCATATTAAGAATTCAAATTTAAAATGCAGAAACAGAGTTCGGATGAAGATTTCAGATTAGGATTCACATACAGAATTCGCATTCTTTTTTTTATGATTTTTAATTTAAATTCCCAATTCAGGTCCAGTATTCATAAGCTGAATGAAGAATCCAGATTCGGATATGAGTTCAGATTTCAGATTAAGGAGTCAAATTTAGAATTCAGATTAAGGATTCAAACACAGAATTCGCATTTAGAAATATGATTCAAAATTCATATTCAGAATTCAGATACATAATTCAGGTTCAGAATTCATATGCAAAATGAAGAATTCAAATGTAGAATTCAGATTCGGATATGGATTTAAATAAAGAATTTAAATTTAGAATTCAGATTCAGATGAAGAATTCTGATTTAGGATTCATTTACAGAATTATGATTTTAAATTAAGTTTCCAGATTCAGATGCATGATTCAGGTTCAGAACTCATATGCAGAATGAAGAATTCAGATTCAGGAGTTGCATTCAGAATATAAATATAGAATTTAAATTTAGAATTCATATTCAAATATTAGATGCATAATTTAGGTTCTGAAATCAGATGTAGAACTCAGTTTCGAATTTCAAATTAATAATCCAGTTTTAGGATTTTAATACAGAATGAGCATTCAAAATTATGATTTAATAAGATTGCAAATTCAGATGCAGGTTCAAGTTCCGAATTCGCATTCAAAATTATAATTTTGAATTTAGATTAAAAATTTAGATTGAAAATTCAGATGCAAAATTCGGGATCAGAATTCAGAATTCATATGCAGAATTAAAAAATTCAGATGTACAATTCAAATTTGGATATGGATTTAAAAAAAAAAGAACACAAACATATACAGGATCTCAATGACACTCGGTTCAGTTTTGAGATTAAGAATTCAGAAGAAGAATTCGAATTTAGGATTCAATTTCAAAACTCACTTTCAGAATTATGATTGAGAATTCAGATTCAGAATTTAGATGCATAATTCAGGTTCAGATTCCTAATGAAGAGTTCAGATGTAGAATGTTAAATGATGTACATGTCTCTTGATTTTTGGTTTTGTGGTGTACAGTTAAAAAAAACATTTTGTTAGGAACAATGAAAGCACCGGAGAATAGGTTTACTTAGATCTATACACTTGTCGAAGGTGTCTCCTGATCATATCCCTTTTCCCCCATCCCTAAAAAAATTTTTTTCGCTAGGATGCAGAGGTGATCTCGGTCCTAAAGCATCAATTTACATTCTATCATCCCTTTCTCTTATTTTCCTTTCTATCTATTAACTACTAGGACGTGGCCGGCGCCGTTATTGATGTATAAAGAGAGAGCATCAGTTTTGTTCATTGTGAATGTGCTGTCAATCCCAGACACCATTCTTTTGACCTCTGGGCAAAATTGATGGCCTCGGTCAATCACGGAGTAGCAACCATTGGTGATGTAGAATTCATTCTACTGAACCACACCAGCGGTTATGGAATTCGAAATGCTTTAGTACTATTATGATGGAATGAACTATGGATAGCAAAAACTTTATATCAATTTAAAAGTATAATCCAAAATTTTTAACGGCATTTCGGGTTCAATGACTTTAGGTGGATGTGAGTAGTCAATCAAGCTAAGCTAAGCAAAGAATGAAGAGTTCAGATGTAAAATTCAGATTCGGATATAGATTTCAACTGAAAAATTGAAATTTAAAATTCAGAATCTAGATTCAGGATTGAAATACGGAATTCGCAATCTGAATTGTGAGTTAGAATTCAAGTTCAGAACTCAGAATTCATAAGCAGAATTAACAATTCAGATGAATTCGGATACCTATGGATTCAGGTTTCAGATTAAGAATTCAAATTTAGAATTAAGACTCTGAATCAAGAATTTAAAATTCAGTTTAAGAGTTCAAATTTTGAATGCAGATTCAAAATCATGATTCAGAATCCAATTCAGAATTTCAATTTCAGAATATTTAGATTCAGTATTCATCCTCCACACGACACGCTTTCTTTTACTTGTTACTGCTGCTATTAATCCTATTTCAATCAACTAACAACCACAGTCATTCCTAATCATATAAGATTAACTCAACACTACTACTGAGTTTTAAGCGAAAAAGCCAGCGGCCTTGGCATAGAGCTTATACATTGTAAGCCAAAGGCCATGAGATCGAATCTCGATCATGGCACTTTTCTGGAAGTTGGCGAACATTAGGTTGCAATTAGGATCTTCAAAATGTTTGTGCACTTCAATGCTAAACCAGTGTTCAACTGGCACTTAACAATAATGCCGGTGTATCTGGAAGCACAAAGTAAAAAAAAAATGACGAGGGGTAATACTACAGAAGCTCTAACAAATGATTAAACAAGATTGTGAAACGATCGTTGAATGTTTACACAATACTGAGAACTTTTACTGAACAAACGGTGAGTATTACCTAACAAACTGTGAAAGAACCCAAGGAAATTAAGTAATAGATATGTATTCAATCAGAAAAAGCGTGACGCAAACTTTTCAGTTTAGAGCTTATAACAACACATGTGCTAGGTGCAAGGACTATAAAAATCGCTCACTCATCGAAACGCACATGAGAATGCTTCGCCGCCGGCTCGCTATTCGTTTGTGCTCAATACAATCACGAATAGCAACACAAACGATTCTACGATGGCAGTTTCTTTGTTGCTCGTTTTACAAAATATTCATGAGCGAGTCTGAGCAACGGGATCACGAGAGACTCGTATTTGCTTCGTGAAAATTTAGATACCAAGCTTGCTGTTTGTTTAGAGGAGTAAGTACGTCAGTTCAAAGAAAAAGAAAAAGGAATCTTTACCATCCGTACCATCCGGGCACCGATCGTTTAAAGATTGGCTTGTCCTACACAAGTGTACACTGTTGCTGTTGATGTTATTGATGTTCCCTCAAGCTTGTAGCTTAAAAAAGTGACGCACATTCTTCCGTAGGAAGCAATAATAACACCACTAGCATGAAGGAAATATATTCTTTTGGCTCGGCATATTTGCCTGAAAAGAATAATAACATCACTAACATGGATTGGCTGTACCGGCCGTATGCACACTGTTCTTCTTTTTTTTTCAATTCCTGTTGGCCAACGCTGTTGAAAGCCAACACGGCTTGGCGTCAGTATTGTTGCTGTTAGTGTTTTTTAAGCTCAAGCTTCGCAAAGGGACGAAGATTTTTCCACGGGAAGAAATAATATCATTACTAACACGGCTCATGAGCGGGTTGGTAAAAATTTTCACGAACCAGCTCGCTGCAACGCAATCGTCGGGTTGATGCTCAACTTTGTGTGCGAAGAGGGAAGCAAAATAAAAAGGAATCAGGAACCTTGTTCGTGTTTTCGTTTTGGTCGGGATTGATTCGTGAGAACAGGAGATTCTCGCTCACACCTCATTCGCGTTCCACGAAATTCTTATGAGCAAAAATCGGAGCGATGCAGGTTCCGTCGCTCGTATGAATGAGTTTTTCAATCCTTGGCTAGGTGTGCTAGACTTTGACTACAAGTTTGAGAAATCTATCTTTTTCTTAAGATCTTTGTCTTTAGTTTTTCATTTTCCATTTAACCTTTTCTTTCCTTTTTTTAATTTAGCATTGTTTTAAATCAATTAATAGTTAAGTCCAAGAAACAAAATCGGCTTCTTAAAAAATAAAAACATGAGTTTCAAAAAGACGCTGTCCGATTCTCAAGCCCCCAGAAGATTCTAGAAATTAGTTCGGTAGAATCGGTCAAGCCTTCTCAGAGCCTTTTATGGACTAGAACCGTGCATTTTGTTATGTAGTAGATATTGATTTAACAAGAGTGTTTGTATGCAGTTGTATCGGAAAAGCGTGACGCAGAAATTTTTGTTTAGAGCTAACGACACCTGACCTAGACTATATGTTCAAAATTTTCCTCTTGTTAAAGCAATCGGTCTGCGTATGTAATTCTTTTTTCGTTTTCATTCATATTTCTTTTACTTTCTCTTTCTTTTCTTAAAAAAAGTGTTAAGCTAAACAGACACTTAAAAACACAAGCACAACCTAATGTAAAGGTTGACTCCTTGAAACAAATTCTAGAATCGTTTCAGATGATTTATTTTTTAAAAAACTAACAACACCAAAATCAACCTTTTAGGTATTAGTGTGAATCAATTATAAGCACTTTAGTGTTTTCACTCGTTTGTAATAAAACATGAATTGAGGCGCAGAGGATCAGAAAGATGCAATTTCATACATTTTTCGTATAGTTGTCGATTAGGTTTATCACATAAAAAAATAGAAAAATAGTAAAAAAAATATTTCCAAAGAAAATTACGATTGATTGGTACCTACCCATATGAAAATTTTGGCATGCTTAACTGAAAATGATTATTTTGGCACTTTCATCTCTCTGATCCAGGGGCCTTAATATTTATCGAAAAAACACTGAAATGGCTTTTATTTATTGAAATATGCAATTCCCATAATGACTATACATAATGCAACACAAGTGACTCCAAAATATAGCCTGACTAACAAGTCTCAGTGCCGATACGAGCACAAACTCACGGACCTTTTCTGTTCGACCCTCGTTGCTGCCAACGGAACTAAAAACCATCCTCAGCTCAGTCAGAGTAAAGGCAGCGTCAATCAGAAAAACCATCGGAACAATCATTATTAAGCCGAGCAGCCCCTGGGGATCGCCCGAAACCAGGTAGTACAAGCTTCGTGCCAGCCCCTGCACCGGGAACAGCGCTCGACCCAGCTCATAATAATGACTGGATATTCGGAGCGACAGTCGCCATCGCCAGAGCTCGATCGGTAGGATCCAGTCCCGCTCGGAGGAAGTCGGATCGGCCAAAAGGACTTTGAACAGCGCAACAGATTTGATAACCTTCACCAGATGCGAGATTGAGATAAATGTTCAGTAAGAATTTGTATGAAACAAAAAAAAAAAACTTTCAGAAAAGCAACCAACCAAATTCACAATCAAATACAGTCCGGCGAAAAATACCGAGTGCCGGTAGAACAAACTGTGAGGACAGATGCCGTGTAGTAACCCGTGGGCCCATTGGATGAAACGGAGCACGAATGAAAATACCGAGTTCGGATACGGACACAATTTAGAGTCGAAATGGAGCTGCATTTTAATGGGTCTAATAAAAAATAGAAATATTTTCAACCGAAAAAAATAAGCATGGCTGACTATAATGTTATTAAAACTTTGCTGAAATGTCAAATTTTTCAATAACATAAATTTCAAAATGATCTTGGTAGCCAGAAAACAGGATCTGTTTGCTCGACGAATCAGAAAAGCGGTAATGCCTTTACTGGTATTGATACGCTAAAACTGCATGCAGTAAATGCCAGCTGAAAGCCAGTAAAAGAAAGCTGAAAATGTTTTAAGCGCCCCAACAGCGAAAACTGTTAAGAAATAGGACATCTATGCACCAAGAAACCGATCCGCTATTCTACTATCAAGGAAGGATGGATAAGTATTGTCGGAGAAATCCGAAGTTGAAACACACTTTTCATACGCGGCCAATGTAATGTAACTTATTGAAAATTTTCGCCTTACCAAACCATCCCTTACACTTTCTTGAGTTTGTAAAAATCTGACTTCTTGGCTCACGCGCATTGAAGTCTCCAACGATTATTGCCGGAGACTTCAATGCGCGTGAGCTAAGTCAGGTTTTTACAAACTCAAGAGAAAAATGTAACAAGTTACATTACGTCTGCTGGGCATGAAAAGTGCGTGAATCTAAAGCAAAACCGTGAGAAAGCATGTTGGTTAAAGTGGTAGCGAAAATGGCCATTTCGAATTTAGAAACCCAACCGTAGATTACCTTAGAGCAAGTTCACTGGTGTTAGGAAAAAGTGGTAGAATTTTTGACATTTTGAAAAATTTTACCATGCGAAAATGTTTTCAAGATCTTTGGGCGTTGTATTTATTTTTTTACAACTCTGTTCTATTTCAGCCGTATGTGATAGAAATATTGCTATTTTTGCATGCGAAACTACAACACGTGTTGTAAAAAACCTTGAAGGCCACAGATCTTGAAAATGTTTTTGTATGGCAAAATTTTCAAAATGTGCAAAAAGTGAAAAAAAATCTACCACTTTTTCCCAACACCAGTGAACTTGCTCTTAGGGTGGCAATGGATGCCAATGGGAAGAATTTTAGGCTCGAATTTGAAAAACCGATTATATGAATTTTGTAAATTGGCACAAAAACAGCCCTGTGTAAATTTTCAGCCCATTCGGACTTGATTTAGGGGTATCTCAAAGCGCTTAAAGTTTCAATTCTCAATCAATAATCAACTAAGGGGGAGTTGGCGAAAGGTAATCGGAAAAATCGGTATTTAACGTCGAAATCAAGTCCTGTCGGTGAGCCGTTGTATGTTTTTTCATAATAAAAAATTCATAATATTTACGGCTTATGTTCTTCCCTTCTCTGATATCTCATGTTTCTCTAATATGTACTTTCCATCAGCTTCGAAAATTCAAATGACAAATTTTGAACAAAAATGAAAAAATAACTTGAATGATAAAATGTCAATATTGAAAAAAAAAACTACGAAAATAAAACAAAAGCGTCCAAAGCGAAATTTTACGTTTACGCAAGTTACAAAACAATCATTATGAAACGTTTAAAGAAGCCTAAAATACCTTTGAAAATCTGATGATAATTTTGATGGAAAAAACGGTACAAGTTTGTTTTTCCTGATTTACGTGGAGTAGTTTCTGGGTTTTGACCAAATTTACCATTTTGATCGTCGTTTTTCAGTAATTTTTTTTTTCGTAACACAACTTTGCCCATCTAAGCAGAACTGTCCCATGATATTCTATGTCGTTTTCACCTTTTTGCTGGAAACGGTATCTTTCAGT
>NW_026598372.1:0-31583 GCF_029784155.1 Uranotaenia lowii | reverse complement strand
TTGACAAAATTGACAAAATTGACAAAATTGACAAAATTGACAAAATTGACAAAATTGACAAAATTGACAAAATTGACAAATTGACAAAATTGACAAAATTGACAAAATTGACAAAATTGACAAATTGACAAAATTGACAAAATTGACAAAATGACAAAATTGACAAAATTGACAAAATTGACAAAATTGACAAAATTGACAAAATTGACAAAATTGACAAATTGACAAAATTGACAAATTGACAAAATTGACAAAATTGACAAAATTGACAAAATTGACAAAATTGACAAAATTGACAAAATTGACAAAATTGACAAAATTGACAAAATTGACAAATTGACAAAATTGACAAAATTGACAAAATTGACAAAATTGACAAAATTGACAAAATTGACAAAATTGACAAAATTGACAAAATTGACAAAATTGACAAAATTGACAAAATTGACAAAATTGACAAAATTGACAAATGACAAAATTGACAAAATTGACAAAATTGACAAATTGACAAAATTGACACAAAATTGACAAACATTGACAAAATTGAACAAAATTGACAAAATTGACAAAATTGACAAAATTGACAAAATTGACAAAATTGACAAAATTGACAAAATTGACAAAATTGACAAAATTGACAAAATTGACAAAATTGACAAAATTGACAAAATTGACAAAATTGACAAAATTGACAAAATTGACAAAATTGACAAAATTGACAAAATTGACAAAATGACAAAATTGACAAAATTGACAAAATTGACAAAATTGACAAAATTGACAAAATTGACAAAATTGACAAAATTGACAAAATTGACAAAATTGACAAAATTGACAAAATTGACAAAATTGACAAAATTGGCAAAATTGACTTAATTGACAAAATTGTCAAAATTGTCAAAATTGTCAAAATTGTCAAAATTGTCAAATTGTCAAAATTGTCAAAATTGTCAAAATTGTCAAAATTGTCAAAATTGTCAAAATTGTCAAAATTGTCAAAATTGTCAAAATTGTCAAAATTGTCAAAATTGTCAAAATTGTCAAAATTGTCAAAATTGTCAAAATTGTCAAAATTGTCAAATTGTCAAAATTGTCAAAATTGTCAAAATTGTCAAAATTGTCAAAATTGTCAAAATTGTCAAAATTGTCAAAATTGTCAAAATTGTCAAAATTGTCAAATTGTCAAAATTGTCAAAATTGTCAAAATTGTCAAAATTGTCAAAATTGTCAAAATTGTCAAAATTGTCAAAATTGTCAAAATTGTCAAAATTGTCAAAATTGTCAAAATTGTCAAAATTGTCAAAATTGTCAAAATTGTCAAAATTGTCAAAATTGTCAAAATTGTCAAAATTGTCAAAATTGTCAAAATTGTCAAAATTGTCAAAATTGTCAAAATTGTCAAAATTGTCAAAATTGTCAAAATTGTCAAAATTGTCAAAATTGTCAAAATTGTCAAAATTGTCAAAATTGTCAAAATTGTCAAAATTGTCAAAATTGTCGAAAATGTCAAAATTGTCAAAATTGTCAAAATTGTCAAATTGTCAAAATTGTCAAAATTGTCAAAATTGTCAAAATTGTCAAAATTGTCAAAATTGTCAAAATTGTCAAAATTGTCAAAATTGTCAAAATTGTCAAAATTGTCAAAATTGTCAAAATTGTCAAAATTGTCAAAATTGTCAAAATTGTCAAAATTGTCAAAATTGTCAAAATTGTCAAAATTGTCAAAATTGTCAAAATTGTCAAAATTGTCAAAATTGTCAAAATTGTCAAAATTGTCAAAATTGTCAAAATTGTCAAAATTGTCAAAATTGTCAAAATTGTCAAAATTGTCAAAATTGTCAAAATTGTCAAAATTGTCAAAATTGTCAAAATTGTCAAAATTGTCAAAATTGTCAAAATTGTCAAAATTGTCAAAATTGTCAAAATTGTCAAAATTGTCAAAATTGTCAAAATTGTCAAAATTGTCGAAAATTGTCAAAATTGTCAAAATTGTCAAAATTATCAAAATTGTCAAAATTGTCGAAATTGTCAAAATTGTCAAAATTGTCAAAATTGTCAAAATTGTCAAAATTGTCAAAATTGTCAAAATTGTCAAAATTGTCAAAATTGTCAAAATTGTCAAAATTGTAGAAATTGTCAAAATTTACGAAATTGACGAAATTGACAAAATTGCAAAATTGACAAAATTGACAAAATTGACAATTTTGACAAAATTGACAAAATTGACAAAATTGACAAAATTGACAAAATTGACAAAATTGACAACACTGACAAAATTGACAAAATGGACAAAATTGACAAAACTGACAAAATTGACAAAATTGACAAAATTGACAAAATTGACAAAATTGACAAAATTGATAAAATTGACAAAATTGACAAAATTGACAACATTGACAAAATTGACAAAATTGACAAAATTGACAAAATTGACAAAATTGACAAAATTGACAAAATTGACAAAATTGACAAAATTGACAAAATTGACAAAAATGACGAAATTGACAAAATTGACAAAATTGACAAAATTGACAAAATTGACAAAATTGACAAAATTGACAAAATTGACAAAATTGACAAAATTGACAAAATTGACAATATTGACAAAATTGACAAAATTGACAAATTGCAAAATTGACAAAATTGACAAAATTGACAAAATTGACAAAATTGACAAAATTGACAAAATTGACAAAATTGACAAAATTGACAAATTGACAAAATTGACAAAATTGACAAAATTGACAAAATTGACAAAATTGACAAAATTGACAAAATTGACAAAATTGTCAAAATTGACAAAATTGACAAAATTGACAAAATTGACAAAATTGACAAAATTGACAAAATTGACAAAATTGACAAAATTGTCAAAATTGTCAAATTGTCAAGATTGTCCAAATTGTCAAAATTGTCAAAATTGTCAAAATTTTCAAAATTGACAAAATTGGCAAAATTGACTTAATTGACAAAATTGTCAAAATTGTCAAAATTGTCAAAATTGTCAAAATTGTCAAAATTGTCAAAATTGTCAAAATTGTCAAAATTGTCAAAATTGTCAAAATTGCTAAAATTGTTAAAATTGTCAAAATTGTCAAAATTGTCAAAATTGTCAAAATTGACAAAATTGACAAAATTGACAAAATTGACAAAATTGACAAAATTGACAAAATTGACAAAATTGACAAACTTGACAAAATTGACAAAATTGACAAAATTGACAAAATTGACAAAATTGACAAAAATGACGAAATTGACAAAATTGACAAAATTGACAAAATTGACAAAATTGACAAAATTGACAAAATTGACAAAATTGACAAAATTGACAAAATTGACAAAATTGACAATATTGACAAAATTGACAAAATTGACAAAATTGACAAAATTGACAAAATTGACAAAATTGACAAAATTGACAAATTGACAAAATTGACAAAATTGACAATATTGACAAAATTGACAAAATTGACAAAATTGACAAAATTGACAAAATTGATAAAATTGACAAAATTGACAAAATTGACAAAATTGACAAAATGGACAAAATTGACAAAACTGACAAAATTGACAAAATTGACAAAATTGACAAAATTGACAAAATTGATAAAATTGACAAAATTGACAAAATTGACAAAATTGACAAAATTGACAAAATTGACAAAATTGACAAAATTGACAAAATTGACAAAATTGACAAAATTGACAAAATTGACAAAATTGACAAAATTGACAAAATTGACAAAATTGACAAAATTGACAAATTGACAAAATTGTCAAAATTGTCAAGATTGTCCAAATTGTCAAAATTGTCAAAATTGTCAAAATTTTCAAAATTTTCAAAATTTTCAAAATTGGCAAAATTGGCAAAATTGACCTTAATTGACAAAATTGTCAAAATTGTCAAAATTGTCAAAATTGTCAAAATTGTCAAAATTGTCAAAATTGTCAAAATTGTCAAAATTGTCAAAATTGTCAAAATTGTCAAAATTGTCAAAATTGTCAAAATTGTCAAAATTGTCAAAATTGTCAAAATTGTCAAAATTGTCAAAATTGTCAAAATTGCTAAAATTGTTAAAATTGTCAAAATTGTCAAAATTGTCAAAATTGTCAAAATTGACAAAATTGACAAAATTGACAAAATTGACAAAATTGACAAAATTGACAAAATTGACAAAATTGACAAACTTGACAAAATTGACAAAATTGACAAAATTGACAAAATTGACAAAAATGACGAAATTGACAAAATTGACAAAATTGACAAAATTGACAAAATTGACAAAATTGACAAAATTGACAAAATTGACAAAATTGACAAAATTGACAAATTGACAAAATTGACAAATATTGACAAAATTGACAAAATTGACAAAATTGACCAAAATTGACAAAATTGACAAAATTGACAAAATTGACAAAATTGACAAAATTGACAAAATTGACAAAATTGACAAAATTGACAAACATTGACAAAATTGACAAAATTGACAAAATTGACAAAATTGACAAAATTGACAAAATTGACAAAATTGTCAAAATGTATGACAAAATTGACAAAATTGACAAAATTGACCAAAATTGACAAAATTGACAAAATTGTCAAAATTGTCAAAATTGTCAAGATTGTCCAAATTGTCAAAATTGTCAAAATTGTCAAAATTTTCAAAATTGACAAAATTGGCAAAATTGACTTAATTGACAAAATTGTCAAAATTGTCAAAATTGTCAAAATTGTCAAAATTGTCAAAATTGTCAAAATTGTCAAAATTGTCAAAATTGTCAAAATTGTCAAAATTGTCAAAATTGTCATAATTGTCAAAATTGTCAAAATTGTCAAAATTGTCAAAATTGTCAAAATTGTCAAAATTGTCAAAATTGTCAAAATTGTCAACATTGTCAAAATTGTCAAAATTGTCAAAATTGTCAAAATTGTCAAAATTGTCAAAATTGTCAAAATTGTCAAAATTGTCAAAATTGTCAAAATTGTCAAAATTGTCAAAATTGTCAAAATTGTCAAAATTGTCAAAATTGTCAAAATTGTCAAAATTGTCAAAATTGTCAAAATTGTCGAAATTTTCGAAACTGTCAAAATTGTCAAAATTGTCAAAATTGTCAAAATTGTCAAAATTGTCAAAGTTGTCAAAATTGTCAAAATTGTCAAAATTGTCAAAATTGTCAAAATTGTCAAAATTGTCAAAATTGTCAAAATTGTCAAAATTGTCAAAATTGTCAAAATTGTCAAAATTGTCAAAATTGTCAAAATTGACAAAATTGTCAAAATTGTCAAAATTGTCAAAATTGTCAAAATTGTCAAAATTGTCAAAATTGTCAAAATTGTCAAAATTGTCAAAATTGTCAAAATTGTCAAAATTGTCAAAATTGTCAAAATTGTCAAAATTGTCAAAATTGTCAAAATTGTCAAAATTGTCAAAATTGTCAAAATTGTCAAAATTGTCAAAATTGTCAAAATTGTCAAAATTGTCAAAATTGTCAAAATTGTCAAAATTGTCAAAATTGTCAAAATTGTCAAAATTGTCAAAACTGTCAAAATTGTCAAAATTGTCAAAATTGTCAAAATTGTCAAAATTGTCAAAATTGTCAAAATTGTCAAAATTGTCAAAATTGTCAAAATTGTCAAAATTGTCAAAATTGTCAAAATTGTCAAAATTGTCAAAATTGTCAAAATTGTCAAAATTGACAAAATTGACAAAACTGACAAAATTGTCAAAATTACAAAGCTGGAAAAAATGACAAAATTGAAAATAATAAGAAAATTACAAAACTGACAAAATGGACAAAATTGACGCTTGTGTAAACATTAATTAATCAATGACTGAGAATTCTGCTTTCGAATTTTTGAAGGTTCTTTAGTGATTTGCGTTTTTTTTTTTGCTAGATCTCTTTGGTATATTTCGCCACAATCTATGCGGTTTTCACCTTTACTTTTTATCTTAGAAGTTACCTTTTCTTTATCTTCATCAAGGCTTCATTCAAAAAATCAAACAAACTACCCATCTGTTTAAAAAACCGTTTAGAAAACATCTTAGGCATTTCACAACTTCGTTCGCTGGCTTTTTTTTCTTCTAGGCTAACCCGTTTTTCTTGGTCACTGATGAAACATATTTAATTTTGTCTTTGGATCTCGCTTTCGATCCAGAAACCACTTTCTGGTCCTTTGCTGAGAACTAGGCTGTTTTTTACCATTTTCGCTTAAAGGTAAAAGGTGGCTTGTCTAGAAGCCACACTCATCTGCTCCTTGTTTTAGTAACTAAGCTCCCCTGGGGAGAAATGTGGTTTTCTTTCGGTTCCAAATTTGGGTAGATGTCTTGAGAAAACGTTTCAAGCTAACTTTTCAACATGTTTGATTTTTAATGTCTCGGGGGAGCCGTTTTATTTTTGAAAGATTTTTTAGTAGTTCATAAGTAAGACTGTTGAGCTGTTTTCGAACAGAATTTTATTGATACAAACCATACATGGTAAATAAGTGAATTTAAAAAAAAAGTAATTTCAGGGAGTTATCACTCTTTCAAAACGTTCAATATTTTAAGCTTGCTATTTTCAGTTTTTTGTGGAATGAAAAATGGTTTATTTAGTAAAATTTTCCTGAATCGAGCTTCTCGGGGGACATGTTTTCCTTTTGCTTGTACTGAAATCTGGAACAGGTTCGAAATATGAAAGCCACATGAGTACCAGAACGAGTACCACATATACTGACAAAGCTAAAACATTCTTCGTGAATTTATCGAAAGCCAGTTTGTCAACAGCAGTCAAGTCTTGGTCGAAAATGAGCTCAATCAAAATTTTGTGTTACATTAAAACAGTTCCAATACAGTACTTTATGCGCTACATAGTGGCTCGTCGTTGGATGAATGACTTTATCGAACTCAGATTTAAGCTTCCACCCAAAGGCAAGAGGGTTCCAATCGATGAAGATGTCGTATTGATTCACAGCTTTCCATTTGTGTTTGGTTGACTCCAGCATCCAGCACAATAAGGTGGATCCCGATTTGTAACCAATCAGAACTTTTTCGGTTATCATTACCAACAACATAAGTGATCCATTGCAACTGGTTATAGCTAAGGATTGGATAATATTTTTCCAGCAAGTTTCAGTGGGTTGCTTTTTTCCAATTGTGTCCAAAATTCTTACAATCGTTGAAGGAGTCCTCAAAGCTGACGGCATATAAACTTCAAAATACCAAAGCGTTCGATTCACGGAAAGTTCTACTTCGGTACAAGGTGGAGCAAGATCTCTCAAGCGTAAATCCTGGAGGTAACAACCATTCATATTTTCAATTTTGGGCATCCGTTGACAGACTAGCACCGTAGCTAGTGCCAGCAACGAGCACCAACATAAATTGAAGGCGCAAGTCATCACCTCAAGTGTAGACAAACTTTGTCTGGTAACTGCTTGGCGTTGAACCTTGATATAACTTAGTAATTCGTTATAATGTCTGTGAATGAAATCCACCAAGAGCTGCTTTTTTGCAATCAGTCATGAGTCAATGTTCTAATGATTCATTGCAAGTACCCAATCCCTCAAATTAAATCGATTTGTAACTATATGGCAGTCATTTACGAAAACATCATGTGAGGAATAATGCTGACGAAATCCTTAGCATCAACGTCTCTTTATCAATATGGGACGAAATTCTTTCAGATATGTAATCAGTGGTACCATTAGAGTTGACTATATACCAAAGATGAGTGTTTAGAAATTCAAGTGTAACAAGAGTATGGACAATGATAATGATAAATGCTAGCAATTGCTTTCCATTGCTATTTCATCATAATTCGAAATTTTCCAACGTTCATCATCAATTGCAGGACGAGTACAGCTACGGATGTGTTAAGAAGATACCAAAACACGGAATCGACCATCTTGTGACAGGAAATCGTAATGTTTACAGTACATACCAGCGAAAGCTGGTAGATGAACAACTGGCTGTCAAAATTTAGCGCTCCATCTCCACCCTTCCACCACCGAGAAACCCCTTGCCAACTTTTTCTCAAACTGCTTACACCCGTAGCTGTACTTATCCTGACCCATTGCGCTTTTTGATTTGTTATTAGTTGATCAGCCAGGTGGTAAATCCATTTCACGAATTGTATTCCAAGGAACCGGCGAGCCACCGCGTCCCTCCCAGTATGCTACTCTGGGTCCATGGGTGCAATTGGTCGACTCATGATACTAAGTACACCCCCTGCGCCATAAAGTCCTCCGGGGGCCTCTGGTCATAATTCCCATGCGGACCTGCATCGAAGGCTGTACCCGTGATGGCTGTACTCGCGCAAAGCACTCAACGGCAATACTCTTTTATACGTACTACTCTCAGCGCGTTCAACTCGGATACTCCGCAACGGTAACGTTGGAGGTATCGTACACACAGACTCGCTACGTACCAGGCAGCTCGGCATACGCAGAAGGTAAAGTCTTATATTTGTATGCTTCACTGCCAGGTTCGGACGCACATTACTCAGATGCTCCCCGACGAAGGAGTCACCCTACACTGATCGCGGTCTGGTGCTGGTTCCAACTCCTCTGCAGGGCTGTCATGATCCGGGTGAACCCATCGCTGACCTCGCGCCAAGTATTGGAATCCTCACACATCCTCCGCACGATGTTGTCGACTGTCGTGATTGGTCTTCAGGCGGCAAGCATGTTAGCGCGTACCCCTTCGAACCGCGGACAGTTGAACACTACGTGCTCTGGTGTCTCGATTGTGTCATCGCAGGTTGGCAGAATGGCGAGGCCACGTGTCCAAACCGGTGGTGGTACTGCGTGAACTGTGTCATTCAGAAATCCACCTCTCCATGTCTCCGATCCATCCAAAGTCCGACGCTAGGCAACGTTCCGAGCTGTCCCACTGGGACTGTCAGCTGGACATCGAGGCCTCCCTGGCATGTTTCGCACATCGAGCATGGTCCTGTGTTTGTAGCAGAAGATATCTTCCTCCAGCAAGACCGAGATCGGGCATGACCCTGGCTACAACATCAGCAGCTACCGAGGACACCGTTCGTTATGCGCTGATTACTCGCATGTTCGTTAGCCGCTGCACTCTGCAGAGCTTTTGCAGGTTACACTGTCTGCTTAAGGCTGCCTTCCAGACGCTCCGTACCACAAAATGGACGAGGTCACATATTACCCTCTCTTCTGCTGCAGCGGATCGCTGAGTTATTCGACATGGCCCGTAAGAGGGCTGATGTCGCCATTGCCGCTCTCCTACTGGCGTAGTCAACGCGGGTCGTAAAGCTCAGCCGGTCGTCGGTCGTCACCCCCCAGGTACTTGATCGCACGCTTGGATTCGATTGCGCACGGGTCCAGCTGCAATCGTCTCTGATTGTGTAGAAATCAGATTTGAGATCAGCAACACTTCAGACGCAGGCTCTTTGAGCGCATCCAACTTTCCATCATCTCAATCGCTATTATGGCGAGTAGCTGGACATCTCCGGTTGATGGGCCTGATACCATGAGAACCACGTCGTCGGCGAATCCCATAAGTCTCACTCGCATGGGGAAACACAGTATCAGCAGTTCGTCGTAGACAATGTTCCAGAATACAAGGCCAGGTATCGATCCTTGTGGAACCCCTGCCGAGAAACTCACTGTTTCCGGTCCCTCGCTGTTCATATACTGTAGTTGATGGTTACGGAGATAAAACTCTACCATCCTACAGATATATGCCGGAATCTTCATATGAATGAGCGACGACGAAATCCTGCCAAACTGACGCTGTTATAGGCGTTCTTCACGTCAAGGGTGACCACTGCGCAAAACCTGTCTCCTTTCCTCTTCTTCAGTCTGGCTTTGTCTGCCCCTTGAAGAAACGTCGAATGGCATCCACCTGCTGCGGCCTTTCCGAAAACCGAACTATTTATCGGATACGCCGCTCGCACTTTCGGTGTAGAAACGGATCCTGCTCTGCACCCCCTGTTCTAACACTGTAGCAGTATGGATAGATCAAATAATTTGTATTTTTTTTTTTTTAACTTGAACATCCCTGTGACGATAGAATGAACACCTAGCTGAAAATAGCCATCCCTGCAAAAGCCGATAATCATTCTATTTATAGAACTAATGAACCAAGAGCATAGCCGAGTAGGAGAGAAAATATTTTGGAGAGTAAACAAAACTCTCGACGCACCCCATCGAGAGCGTGACGTCACGGAAAAACTCTTTTTCTTCGTAAAGCGGATCTGGGTGTTTTAAAGGGATTTGGCGAAACTTTGCTAGAGATATCGCCACCCAGCTGATGCATGTCCGGGCGTTGACCCCACCCAGATGATAGGTCTTATGGTTGTATTGGTAAGAATCGGGAATTAGAATCTACACCCGAGATCGGATATCAATATCTCGGGTTGATTACCAGAAAAACATATGAAAAAGAAGAGGGTTTTTCGTGAACATTCGTAATCGTTCGCTAACGATTACGAAGTTCCGGTCAGGAAATTAGATGACTGTTCTGATCTGAGGGCTGATGCAAGTAATCGATCACTTTTCCTTGGGCTGTGGAGTAGGCTGGACTGCAAGTTTTTTTTATTTCGGGTCCGCATTGGTACCACAAGGTACTTTATAAAAAAACGTGGATTTTAATTTTTTTATAAAATGTCTTTATTTAAACCTTCCCAAAATAGAGTGCAATAAAGAGTGTCCGAAAGTGCGAGCAATACCGTTGTGTGTTAGCTCAAAGAGCAGAACGGTAATTTTTAGCAGTTTTTTAGTGCGTTTTTCCCTGTTACTAATGTTTGAAACGGATCAGGTACGAAGCCCACGCGAGCCTACAAACATCATCACCACCTGGTCCAAGGAAATCCACTGCGGGTCGACGCATACCGTTACCGCCGAAGCCACACATCACGGCAGCGACGCAGTTTTCCCGACACCACCCGGCGACGACCATACCAGCATCGACAGCAGCAGAAACGACGGTCTGGGGATCAACCGAAAGCCAATTGAGGTTTGATTGCCCAGCAACGTGAGTACTCCAAACCATTTTTATATCATGCGCATGATCGGAATCCCATTTTGATTCCCTTTTTGAAGCCGATCACCCATATGAGCAAATAGTTCACTCGGCTACGTTCCCAGCTGAGTACCTAGAGGGCCCGGGTTCAATTCCCCTTACGATATATTTTTTTATATACTAAATTAAATCCATGGTCCACCGATGAGGTTGGAATAACCTCCGGTGGTGTTGAAAGAAAAACGCACCGTTTCCTCGTCAAGGAAAAGGAAACTTGAGGAAAGCACTCTTTAACTACCGACAAATACCCCCATCCGGGGAAACTTTGGGAAGGTTTAGTATGCCTAGGCAGCGCTAGAGGCGCTAGTGATGAGTAGGAGAAATCTCTGAGGAGAATTAGTATGTAGAGGAATGTAGAAGCCAAAACCACCCACCTAAATGTAAAATACACTCCTTACTAATCCTACAAACACCAACCACCACCATCAGAAAATGTAAATAAATTAGTTGTTGCAACAAACGTTTTTTGAGACCAAATAAACGATGTTTTTAATGAAAATTTAAGGTTCACGTTTTTTTCGGTTGTTCGGTAGAGTAGTTTTTTTTTGAGTTGGGTTGACTCTAGTTTGTTTCTTTTTTCCATCCAACCCCTTTCCAGTTTCCGAAGCAATCCTGGGGAATTTGTTCGGGGAAAGTGGGTCCGCTGAAGATAATTCTGGAAATATAGTTTTTCCAGTCAGTTGATATTTTTTGGCCAACCGAACAACCAGTCTGAATTTTTGTAGATTTTTCGACCAATTAGTCGGGGATATTGATGGATGATCGACGGTTGAGGTCGGTAGGTTGAGTATGATCTGGGCCCACCCTATGTTGGGTCTCAAAAGCCGGGCAAGCTATCAAAAGGCGGCTGGTCTCCTCGGAGTGGCGCTTAAATCATCCGCTAACAACCCAGATCCCAATTCGCCCACTGCCTCCCGTTGCAACACCTTTCCAGCAGTATCCAGGAGACATATCGAGTGATTTGGTAAAGGGTCAACTGGTGGCTTGCCCGGTTTTGGCAAGACCACCAATCGCTGCCACTTCCACACGTCTTAGAAGACCCTATCACCCACGTACTGATGATCCACGCAGTGATGACCGGAAAATTTTAGGATGTTCCATGAGCGCGGCTTTCACTGCTACATTAGGGATGCCACCCGGACCCGGAGCTTTGTTCAACTGGAGGGACTTAGCGATGTGGCGCAGCTCTTTTCACTCGTATCCCAGCCCAGTCGTATGCGACCCTCGGCTGTAGACAATCTTTCGCAGTTTGTTCGGACACGATTCGTGGCGCACCTCCGTCCTCGCAGAGTTGCCTTTTTGTTCACCTTGATTGCCCTTTAGAGGGCATACCTCGCAATTGCGTAGGGCACTCTTCGCTCCGCTCTTGCTGAAGGGGACCTCGCTCACTGCGTATGTCGCCTAGCCCGTAGGCAGCTAGTACGCAGGTCCACGATTTCCGACAAAGACGTTCCGGTCGAATTGTGTTGTCTTCCAGAGGCGTGCTCTTGTTGCCGTACCTCTTTTACCTGCCCGCGTACTTGTGCCCACACGATAACCCTTACCCTCCAAGCCCGGACTACTGAAAGTGACGATAATGATGGACTCGATCCCATTCCTGTGGTAGGTCCTTGTATCGCCTACATTCATTCCCCAGGTCTACGTTCGGCCTTGCCAGGGCTTTCATGTAGAATCTGGCCCCGGGGGTTTGTATGGCGACTACCTTATTTTACGGCCCATTGTTGAAGTCCGCTTATGACGACGGGGCTTCTGCCCGTGAGATCTTCAACGATTTTGTCCATCATGACGCCGAACCTCTCCAGGGACAACCTCGGGGGGCATAGCAGCTACAGACGAAGATCCCGTTGACGTTAGCTATCACGAAGCCTTTCTCTTCAGCAGACACCACCTCTTGTATGGGGTATCTTCCTGTAACCCATATCGCGGCCAGTTTGGCTTTATCGGCTACCCAATTACTGCCATCCGAGGTCCTGCGATACGGGTTTGTTACTAACGCCATATCCAGTTTTTCCTCAAATTCCATCTGCCGCAACAGCTGATGTGCTGAGTGGCAGTGGTTGAGGTTGAGCTCCCCGCGAAGGTGCAGCCGTCGCCTTTTGAATGGTGGGGCACCTAGGGTTGCCAGCCCTGTGTCCTCCACCGCAGTGGAGACACATCGCGTCTTTGGTGCAACTAGCCACCTGATGGCCGGCTTCACCGCACCGCTCAGGGCTCGGATTTCCGCAGCTTCGCCAACTATCTCCTGGGTAAGCGCTTTTCCCGTTGAGCCACGTCGGATTGCGTTCTGGAGCAAGGTGGAATAAGTAAGGTGATTTAATCGGTCAAATTGAACGTTTAACCTTCCCACGCTGTCCGCAAAATTGAAACCAATTATTTTTCGATCGTTTTGACTAGTAAGTCGACGTCATCAGATAACCGAAGCAGGTTTGGGCACCACTTACAGTAGGCTCTCAAGGCCGATGTTTATCGCACTCCAACCAACAGTTTTGCGTTTGCAGTAGGTGAAAGGTGAGGCTGCACCCAACATACCGTCAACTGGATGTCGGCTCACAGTTTCAAGGAAGGTGTACCGGATCGTTTTGCAGCGCTGAAACACTCCTGCGATTCTTGTGCTGTTGTGTTCTCTAGCGAACATTGTTGCATCACTATCAATAGAGCTCAGAACCATGAGCCGGCTCGTTCCGACACAGATACAGCAGCACACTCGCGGGAAAGTCGAAAAAGCAATGACAACCGGAAAAGAGAAAGTTGTGTTGTTTTTCCCGTTGTCGATAAACACTTTTACTTAGCCATAACAAAAGTGGGCGATATTGCACACACTAGACTGCCCCAAATTTGTATGGGAAATTTAAAACCTATGAAATGTTATACGCTGCAGGCTAAAATTGATCCTGGGCCTAGAACAAGATCTCATGCCAAATTTGGGCAAGATCGGATCACGGGAAGGGGTCGCTCAACGAGCCTGAAGTTTGTATGGGATTTTAAGACATTTTGTTCGTGAAGAACTTGAAAAATTTCGTCAATAACTTTTGTTTCCTTCGGCCGATTTCATTCAAAAACGGGTTTTCTTAAAGCCTTAACTATGACAAACATTTCATCCGAAGGTTGCATTTCAATTAAATGTAAGATAAAAAAGTTATTAAGCTTCAAAAATTGGTTAACTTTTTAAAGGGTGATATTCATCACTGTTTTAATGAGGCGACTAAATGTCCGACCAGAACACTCAATGTGACATGCATGCCGTTTCGTCAAATAATGACCGATTTTAACCATTGTTGTAGCGATCGATTGCAATTTTTTAATGTTTTTCAAATATTTGAGTTTGGATGATATTCACTTGATAGTTCGGAAAGAAGTAAGGGCGCAAAAATACTTGACAATTTAAAAAAAATTGCATAACCACAGGGGTCTCGGAACATGACTGAACAATTTGTAATGCCAATAAAAAACAAGTTTTCATCAATAACTTTGGTTCCCGTCGACCGATTTCTTTCAAAAATGGTTTGAGGCAGTCTATTGTATTTCCGCCTTTGGGCGGGGTTTATGTTGGATCTTTTCTACCTAACTTCTGATTATTTTTTTTTCTTAAAAAATCTATTCAGAATGGTTGTTACCCTCTGACCCAACTGACAACATTTTTTTTAGATCGAAAAAAACATGGACCAACGCTTTATGATGATAACAATATGATAATTTTTCGAAAAAAGGTCCTTTTATTTTTTTTTCTCACGAAAAAAAAATGACCAGGAGTTATGTAGAAAAGATGTAACATAAACCCCGTCCAAAGGCGGAAATATTTACAATAGACTGCCCCAAATTTGTATGGAAAATTCAAAACCTGTGAAATGTTATGCGTTTCAGGATAAAATCGATACTAGTCCTAGCACAAGATCTCATGCCAAATTTGGGCCAAATCGGACCATGGGAAGGAGTCGCTCAACGAGCCTGAAGTTTTTATGGGATTTTAAGACATTTTGTTCGGAAGAATCATGAAAAACCTGTTCTTCATCAATTACTTTGGTTCCCGTAAGCCGATTTCTTTCAAACGGTTTTTCTTAAAGGATGGTATTTATTACTGTTAATGATTCGGGGCGGTCGAACATATTGACGCTTCATAAATAGTAATGAATACCACCGTAAAAAAGTGAACCCATTTTTGAAGTCAAATAACTTTTTTATATTAACTCTTATCGAAATACAGTCTTCGGATGAATTATTTTTCATAACTTTTGAAAGAAATCAGACGATGGGCATCATATTGGCATCACAAACTGTTCAGTCATGTTCCGAAGCTCCTATGGTTATGCAATTTTTTTTAAATTGTCAAGTATTTTTCCGCCCTTACTTCATTCCGAACTATCAAGTGAATATCATCCAAACTCAAATATTTGAAAAACATTAAAAAAAATTGCAATCGATCGCTACAACAATGGTTAAAATCGGTCATTATTTGACGAAACGGCATGCATGTCACGTTGAGTGTTCTGGTCGGACATTTAGTCGCCTCATTAAAACAGTGATGAATATTACCCTTTAAAAAGTTAACCAATTTTTGAAGCTTAATAACTTTTTTATCTTACATTTAATTGAAATGCAACCTTCGGATGAAATGTTTGTCATAGTTAAGGCTTTACGAAAACCCGTTTTTGGAAGAAATCGGCCGAAGGAAACAAAAGTTATTGACGAAATACTGGTTTACAAACTTCAAGCTCGTTGAGCGATCCCTTCCCGCGGTCCGATCTGGCCCAAATTTGGCATGAGATCTTGTACTAGGCCCAGGATCAATTTTAGCCTGCAGCGTATAACTTTTTCAAAAGTCGGATCATTTGGGGCAGTCTAACAAACACGGATAAAAAACGATAGCAACAAATCAAAAAATATACACATGTTACATTTTTCCAACAATATTCCGTCTATAATCAACTATATTTGTATGATTCATTTTATGCTTTCAACCATGAATCATAGAGACTCAACTATCATCGTATTGATATTGTGCATTCAACAATAAATATTGTTAATTTTTCTATACTGGTGCAGCTCCAGTAAATATTAACAGCGTTCGTCTTGCTCACTCCTTCGAAGGAAAGGGAGAAAGTATCCGAAAATGCTGTTTGAAGTTACGGTTTTGGTATTCGGAATGCTGCACGAATGGAACAGAAGCCGAATGAAATCTCAATACCGGATGAAAGCTAAGTTTATTTCCCTTTTCTTTAGTTTTCTTCTAAACAAATACATGATAGAATCATTCAAAAGTAGTGTTCGACAAAAAGAACTAGCCGAGCTTAAACATTTTATTCTAAAATTATTTTAATTTTTGTTTTAACTGTTGTTCGGCCTTTACATACGAACTGCCTTAGTTTCTCAATCACAAAGCCAATGGAAACATATAATAAATTGCTTTGTGTTTCAACCGTTTACTAAAATTTTTCTGATCATTAACCCCTCATACTATTCACAGAGTAGACGGAAAGATACGAAGGCAAAATAGCTACAGAAACCCAAATGTAGTATTCTATATTCTAATTAATACTGCGGTGAGTATAATGTTGGTAGGTATCGTAATTTACTTATTCCTTAACAGCATTTAATGTATCAATACTCCATATATAGTTTCCCAAATGACATAAATTCAAATTTAGGTCCTTCCATATTCAAAATATTATATGAGCGTTTGGTAGGGATCTCCACGCTTCATTCCGCCCCTGTATCCTGTATCTTTCGCGGTTTTCATCACATGGTTGGCCTGGCCGTAGTAATATCTGCAATGCATAGTAATATGTAACAGGTAATACGCTGAAAAGAAAAATGATAGACGCTAGTCTCCCATTTTCCAGGATGCCTACATGTTTTGGCCATGTTGATGTAAGAAGAAGAAGAAGAAGAAGAAATTTTTCTATACTGGTGTAGCTGATTTTACTGTAACTATAACAGATTCAATTATATTTCTATGATTGATTCTATGGTTTTAATAAAAGATATTGAAAATTCCCACCATGTGTTTAATTCTACTTTACTTTTTTTTTTTATAAGCAAGCATTAAGCATATTATCTTATAACATTTTCACAATCAAAGCATTAAAAAACGATCGAGATCTCCTCGATGAGCAGCAATCTGGAAGGCTGATGTGATGGTATCAGAAGCATCGCTAACCTGGTTCGAAAAGATGGATGGATAACAACAACAAGCAGCAGCAGCCTTGAATATCTGCGCTTCTAACGGCAATTCCGTCTTATTTCCACCGGAAGGCCAAATCAAAACAACCAGCATCAGCAGCCTTGAATATCTGCGCTATTTGTGCTTATTCTATCAAGCACGCCATTGTCGTGATTTTAAGAATCTCAATTCGAAGATTCACTTAAACAAGTCTGTCGCTCGCAAGAATATGTATGTAGATCAATGACTGACTTTGTATTGTTTGTTTTTCAAGTGTTGCCAAAATAGCAAATGTTGTTATAGAAATTTATTCTATTTTATTCATCTACAGTGTTGCCGAATACAACTATTATTTTATTTTATTCCTAATTAAATTTGATTTATTTTCTGTATATAATTCATCTCTTTCCTACAAAGCGGTCCAAGGTGACTTCCCTGAGCTCCCGAAGAGATGGCAAACGTTCTTAAGCGTCAGTTTTTAGTTTTTGTGAAAGCATGCCAGACCGTGAGTAAATGACTCAATACACTCAAGTTGCCAGTCAGGAAAATCCTGGTTGATCCAGCCTACGATCCAGGCTACGAGTATTTTGTGCGGGACACGCTTGACAACTTATAGAGAAATAGAGCCCGCTTGACAACCTAACTCTCCATGCTCAATGAGCTTACATATCACATCCGATTGGTCACCGTTGATCTTCGCTCCATGATAGCATGTTGAGTTGTTGCAAACCTGTAATGGCGGCAACGTCAACAGGTCCAGCTGGGACGCCGGAAGAGCTTCGGGTATTTTATGGGCGCTCATTGCATTGCATAGTTATTTATAGATAAGACAATGGAATCTATAAGATTTTTATGAAAGCTGTCCCGAATATATAGGAACTTTTGAAGGCGAAGACATGGTTTGATTTCAAGATTTCTTCGTAATTAAATAAACTGTCCAAATTAAAATCAAACAAAGAGTTATCTAATCTAAAATCTGTTTTCAAAATATTTATTAACGACAGTTTTTTGTTGTTATTTGCTATTTTTGATTTTTATTCTTCGGAAATTGCATTCGATCGTAAAGTTGTTCTTAAGCGAGGGACTCGAGGAGGTGTCCTCTTTCTTCCTATACTCAAAGGTTGAACTGATTTGATACATGAAAGCCAAATAAGTACCAGTACGAGTACCACATATACTGTCAAAGCCAGAACATCCTTCGAGAATTTTTCGGTTCGAAGCTTATCAAGAGATGTCCGGTCTTGGCCTAAAAAAAACTGTACCAAACTCTGCGTTACATTATAACAGTTCCAAAACATTAATCTGTGAGCTACATAGTGACTTTCCAATGGGTGAAGGGAAACTTTAACCTGAGATTTAAGCTTGATGCCGAAAGAAAAATATTTCCAATAGATGATGAAGTTGTTCTGATCAATAGCTTTCCATCTGTATTTAGTCGGATCCAGCATCCAGCATAATGAGGTGGGTCCCGATTTGAAACCAATCAGAGCCTTTCGTTTATCGTTTTTAAAAAGCAAAGTTTGTTCATTGCAGTTGCAGGAAGCTAAACTATCGATATTGTTTTCAAAGCATGTTTCACTTGACTTCTTTTTTCCGATTGTGTTCAAGATAATAAAAACGGTTGGAGGAACTTTTTCCTCTAAAGGCATATAAACTTCAAAGTACCAAAGCGATCGATTTACGGAAACGTCAAGCTCTGTACACGGTAAAAGGTTTTTCAATCGTGAATCCGAGAAGTAGCAACTATTCACATTTTCAACTTCGGGCATCCGTTGACAGACCGTTGACACCGTAACTAATGACAGCAAAGAGCACCAACATAAATTGAAGGCGCAAGTCATCACTTCTAGCGTAGACGTACTTTGTCTGGCAGCTGGTTGGTTATGAACCTTGGTAGTTAATCGTAAAATCTCTATGAATCAAGTCCTCCGGGACTAAACCTTCTGTAATCAGTCATGGATCAATGTTAGAATGATTATTTCTAGTAATACAATCTCAAAGATTGAAACGAATTGGTTTTCATTTCTAACAACTGTATTAAGTTCGGAAATATGGAGGTCATTTAAACAAAATCATCTAGCGTTCTATAACATTATTTGGAAAAACTGGCATGGCGTAAACACGCATGACTTTTTGGTCCAAAATTTTGTCCACAGAACCCGGTTTCCACTCAATGAACAGTGGTCAAAAATGTGAAAAAAGCGTGATCGTAGCTTATAAATTTTTTGTTCTACATTTTTTTTTCTAGTTGTCTTCAAAGAAGTTTTACTGTGGAATGAGCTCTGCAAGAAAATGTAGTAATTTTTTTTAATGCCTCTATAAGTGAGATAAAAAATCTAACTTCTAAACTGTAGAAGATAAAATGTAAAGAAAAAAAGTTATAATCAACAATAAAGTTTTTTACATTTTCGACCACTGTACAATGCTTACTTTTTCCATTTTTGCCAACAGATTCAGCAAAATATTGAGCTTTTGTGCACGATAATTTTTGTGCTTTTCCGGTAAAAAGCATGTAAGCGTGAAGCGTGTTTCGTCATTCTGAGCTAAATTTGGGATCACAACTTTCAAATGCGTTTTCTGGCCTTTAGAAGCGTTATTTCGCCATTCTGAGCTTAATTTGGGATCACAACTTAAAAATGCATTTTCTGGCCTTTTTATGTGCTTTTGAACTTAATATGGGATCACAACTTTAAAATATGTTTTCGGGCCTTTAGAAACGTTTTTTTCCGATTTTGAGCTCCATTTGGGATCACAACTTTAAAATGTGTTTTCTGGCCTTAAGAATCGTTTATTCGGCGATTCTGAGCTCAATTTGGGATCTCAACTTTCAAATGCGTTTTCTGGCCTGAAGAAGCGTTTTTTAGCTATTTTGAGCTAAATTTGGGATCACAACTTCAAAATGCGTGTTCTGGCCTTTAGAAGCGATTTTCTTTTGCAATTTTGAGCTCAATTTGGGATCACAACTTTAAAATGCGTTTTTTGACCTCTAGAAGCGTTTTTCGGCGATTTTGAGCTTAATTTTGAATCACAACTTAAAAATGATTTTCCAGGCTTTAAAAAGCGTTTTTTGCGTTTCTGAGCTTAATTTGGGATCACAGCTTTAAAATGCGTTTTCTGGCCTTTAGAAGCGATTTTTTTTTGTAAATTATGAGCTTAATTTGCAATTATGCTATTATGAGCTTAATCACAACTTCGAAATGCGTTTTCTGGCTTTAAGAAGCGTTTTTTTGGGATTCTGAGCTTAATTTGGGATCACAACTTTAAAATGCGTTTTCTGGCCTCGAGAAGCGTTTTTTCGCCATTCTGAGTTTAATTTTGGATCACAACTTCTGGTCTTTAAAAGCTAGTTTTTTGCCATTCTGAGCCTAATTTAGGGTCACAACTTTAAAATGCTTTTTTGGCCTTTAGAAGCGTTTTTATTCGGTTCTGAGCTTAATTTGGGATCACAACTTTTAAAAGGGGGTGTTCTGGCCTTTAGAAGCGTTTTTCGTCATTTCGCCTTTAGAAACGTTTTTTGGCGAGTCAAATCGACTTCAAAGTCAATTTTTTTGGGGCATCCAATCATACCTTCTGCTTTCCGGTCGACCGTTCGTTGTTTGTTTTGAAACGATTTGAAACGATACAAGGTATGTCTGAATTTCTTTGCATTCGATACTATGTGTCGTTGTTTGGCTTTTTTTTATCTATTTTTTCTTGGCCATTTATCTCTTACTTCACTCAGTCTTTGAATCTCGCTCTCAATCAATTTCTTACAACTCGTATCGATACTTTCCCAACCCACTGATGAAAGGTTTTATTTTCACTTTTTTACAATATTGATAAAAGGTAGCATTCCTTAGAAGCCCCGTTTATCATTACCTTTCTTCGGGAGTTAAGCCCCAACGAAGAATGTGGTTTTTCCCCGTTCCAAATTTTGGAGGCAGTTGTCTCGAGAAAAGGCTGTCTAGAAACATTTGAAGATAAAGATATTTTTTTCAGTTTATTTTGAATATTTTTTTTTGGTTTATAACTGAAAATATTGAAGATTTATTTGATAAATTCCCTCGAAAAATCCGATGAAGAATAAAAAATTTAGTTTTGTTTGGGAGTTATTCAATTTTTTTCGAAATGCTTATAATTTTCAGTTTTCCGTTCTGATTGACTAATTTTGGATTTTGTTTTTTGGCAAAATAAGAATTTGTTTTTATCCGTAAAGTCCTTCTAAAGCGCGGGATTGGATGAGCTGTATTCTGATTTCCCCTACGTAAACCTGGTCCTGATTCGAAACATGAAAACTATGATGAGTACCACATACACCGACAAAGCTAAAACATTCTTCGAGAATTTTTTGGGAGAAAGTTGGTCAATAGATGTCAAGTCTTGGTCAAAAAAGAACTGCACCAAATTTTGCGTCACATTGTAACAGTTCCAAAACATCACTTTATGCGCTACATAGTGACTCGTCGATGGATGAATGACGTTATCGAACTTAGTTTTACGCTTCCAGCCAAAGGCAAAAGGGTTCCAATCGATGAAGATGTCGTTTTGATTAACAGCTTTCCATTTGCGTTTGGCCGTCTCCAGCATCCAGCACAATGAGGTGGATCCTGATTTGTAACCAATCAGAGATCTTCGTTCATCGTTTCGAATAAGATAGACTGATCCCTTACAACTGGTTATAGCTAAAGCTTTGATAATATTTTCCCAGCAAGTTTCACTGGGTTGCTTCCTTCCGATTGTTTCAAAAATTGTAAAAATTGTTGAAGAATTCCTCCCAACTAAAGGCATATAAACTTCAAAATACCAAAGCGACCGATTCACGGAAACTTGTAGTTCTGCACAAGGAAGAAGGTCTCTCAATCTCAAATCTTTAAGGTAGCAACCATTCATATTTTCAATTTTGGGTACCCGTTGACAGCAAATCATCGCAGCTAGTGAAAGCAAAGAGCACCAATATTGTATATTGAAGATGAAAGTCATCACCTTACGTCTGGGCAGACTCTGTTTGACATCTACCAGTTGATGCCTCTTGATATAGTATAGTAAATCGTAGAATGTCTGTGAATGAAATCCACCGAGACTTCGTCTTTGGCAATCAGTCATGGGTCAATGTGCAGACGCTAAATTTGAACACGTTTAATGTGAAATATGATGCCTGCAATGAAATCCACTCAGATAAAAGAGTCTGAACTATGAATCTAAATTTGAGAGCTGCCCAAATTTGAATGTAAAAATCAGCGGCCGACTGAATCCTTAATAGCACGATTTTATAAGGATAGACAAGGTACATTAGCAAACATATTATTGATTTGGATTGTATTAAATTACGATTTGCACGACTTGTCATGCGCATAATTTATGACTACCCTGAATTTTCTTTTGGAATATACTATGACAATTTACATCATCATATAGATGCTTGAGGTTGTAATATACGACATTTTTCGTAACAATATGGACAGTTTGACGACTTATTTGGTCGTCTTTTGCGACTTGAGTGCAGGGCTCTCATTTTCCGTCAGCTGAATAAAAATAAGATTGTTATTTTTTATGTACTTTAATCCAATCGGTTCATTCATCCATAAAAATAATAAAAATAAGATTATTTCAAAGAAATGCGTTTGTTGCTGTCAAATTCAAGTTTATATCGTACAAATTTATTATTTGCCTGATTGCTGATTTTTTTCAACGTTCATGAAGTTATTGTTAGAACCTGGACTTGATCCTCTGACGATACGATCTGCAGCTCATGATGGTTCATCGACGCTATCTGGAATATATAAATTCAAGAGGATTTGCTTCAAAGGCATTAAACCAAAAGCAAATCGTATATTTCTATAACTAAAATCTTTTAATTCGTAGAACTCGTCATCGATGATCTAAAAATAGATCAGCATTTTGAAGCCTCCTTAAATACGAGTCTAATCATCGATGTCGTATTATCATAAACGATTTTATTGAACTTATTTGTAATCTTTTACGATATTTATTTTTATTTACATAGTATTCCGTCTCACGACATAACTTGACGAATATAATTCCTAAAATTCACTCGGTCCATGGCAACCATTCTCCAATTTCTCGGGCACCCCACGTTCGCCAGATCACGCTTCACTTGGTCTAACCACCTCGCTCGTTGCGCCCCCGCTCGTCTTGTTCCTACCGGATTCGTAGCGAACACCTGTTTTACAGGACAGTCGTCCGGCATTCTCGCAACATGTCCCGCCACGCGTATCCGGCCAGCTTTCACCCCCTTCTGGATACTGGGTTCGCCGTAGAGTCGCGCGAGCTCGTGGTCCATCCTTCGCCTCCACACTCCGTTCTCCTGTACGCCGCCAAAGATGGTTCTTAACACTCGTCAATGCAGTTATATACGATTTTATAGCATGGCCATGTGGCAAGCAAAGTTGCGAGCTTATTTTCTTTCTGCTAAGAACTAACACCTGGTTGTTATGATAATATAAATCGTATTTCATGTTAAAAAAAAATTAATTTCGAATAATTTTATGCTTAGCACGACAAAATCTGTCAATCATGGCTGATCATCGTCCCAGACAACCATTTGGTGGGTATTTCGAATTTTCAACACAAATATACGTGTAAACATATCGTATATAATGCAGCAAAACCAGTATATACGTATTATTTTGGAGTCCATATTGGTACATTAGCACACAATTACTTGATTTGGATTGTATCGTCGTAATAAAATCATGCAATGTATTCAAATACGATAAAGAATATGCATGGGCCGCACATTGTAGGTGCAGATAAAAGAAAATGAGTTTAAATAACATTATATACGATATTATCTGTAAAATAAAATACGACTTCTGGTAGTCTGGGTGGTGATTTGTATTGCAGACTTGACTAACTTCTCATCTTAGGGAAACAATTCAACACATACGTTGGTGAAACTGCGGTGAATTCGTGCACCCATGGTGAATTATCTACCTTCATACATACATACATTAGGGCGACATTTCGTAAAAAAGCGCTCGAAGTTTCGGTTTTTTACCCTTGAAATATTCCAAGGGGGGACCAAGGGAAATCGGAGATATTGAATTTTTATCTATGATGCCAAATGATTTAGAAAAGCATAAAACGTCAAAATTTCGTGTTATGTTGAGATTCGTTTTATCTAAGCAATCGACAAGATGAATAACAATACACGCACGGTGATTTAACCATGGAAATGGTTGGTTAAAAGCTATACAATGGAACATCAAAAACATGTTTTTTTTTCAAATTTTTGACGAACAAAAATTTAATAAATTTGTCAAAAAAAACGTTGTTTTCATTTCATTTCTTGTAAAAACTGTTTTAGAGATGGAAAAATTGTTATAAAATACGGCTACGAAATTCATGTTATTTCCAACATGTTGCAATCATTAGATTTTGGATATAATTGAATCCATTACAATTTTTCAAAGTAGGCTATTTCGCGGTAATTTTTTGAAATTTGAAATGTTATTCTTTTTTTTTTGTAATCTTCCCTGAGTTTGCACTCAGTTTTCAGTTAATTTTCACTGATTAGACCAATTAAAAGTACTAATATTCAATGCAATGCTAATTTAATTGACAATCTTATGAAATAAATAAAATTCCGCTGTGATGTGTTACCAAAATATGCAAATTATAAACGTAAAATCATTCCAGAACTTCGAACATGAATATTGGGGCTTATTCTGCGACTCTAGTGACTGGACTCACGAAATTTCACTTCTTCGTCCTGACTCCAGAAAATCCTTTAAAAAAGAAATTGTGTATCGATGATTTCTGAAGACCAATCCTCATCCGAACGAAAATTTCAAGGCTAGAGAGGCTATTTAAGTCAGCAAAACGATATGAAATTTCGTAGGTCACGTCACTCGCGTCGCAGAATAAGAGTCAGTGAGTGTGTTCGCACACACATTGAAATTTCAATGTGTGTAAACGTAGATTTAAACTAGACATTTGCCGCCGACCGTGGCCTAGAGGATAGCGTTCAAGTCTTCTAAGCCAGAGGTCATGAGATCAAGTCTTGGTCACGACAAACATAGTACTCTTTCTGTGGGTTGGTGGTGTTAGCATTAGTTAAATGCTAGCCGTTATATCCTTGAAAGATGTACGCTGAGTCTTAAGTAGAATTTAGATCTCTTCAAAGAAACATGCAGTTTCAATGAGATCCTATATGTGTGTGTTCGTTTAAATCGGTAATTTCAAGTCCAAAAAAACCGGTATTCGGTATAAAAATTTCAAAAATCAGTTTAAATACCGATTTTTTTTCGAAGCTTTTTAAACAAAGTTTATTCAAACAATAATGAAGAAATTGTTATTTTTCAAAAGTTTCATGTACAGAATGCTAAAACATTAGAAAAACTACAGTTTTGAAAACCAATTTATCTTAAGATCCATGTTAAGCTTTTCTTCTGTTTAAATTTTTTTTTTTGTAATTAAATGAACAATTAGTTTAAAAAGTTTTTCAATATGCTGGTTTCTTCAACTGTTAGAGAATTGAAATTTAGTTCTTTTCTGTTTGCTTGAAAATCTGTAGATACATAAAAATCATTCTTGAATTTTGTGAAGAATTCAACAATTTATTTGTATTCACTTTTCTTTTAAGAAACTTTGGCATATATTATTAATCATTGTATAAATAATTAGTCAGACTTAAGGCAAAGTTTGATAAGCGCTTTGACATTCGCTAAGTATCGTGATCTTAAAACATTTTAATTTCTGTTAAGGAGACAGTCCTCTGCAGCAATTTTGTATTATTTACTTTAACACTTTTTCATCATTTCACTACGTTTCAATGTACCATCTGGTTGATTTCAATGTGTGTAAACGTAGATTTAAACTAGACATAAATAGAATAACCTAGTTTTATTTAAGAAATTTGTCTGTATGGTAATTCCTTATCCAAAGACCAATTAATAAATAAAATGGAATAGGTAGGATTTTAGGAAACTTCGAAATCATATTGTGTTATCTACTTTAACACTTTTTCATCATTTAGTATTTTTATGCTATTGAATTCTTTATAAGAAATACTTTTTATCTCGAGCGCACACTTATCTGAGTTTTTAATTTTTTAACATTCATTTTCAAGATATGATCTATTAACGTCTAGAGCATGGGTGGCCAACATTTTTAACAGGCGGGCTAAATTTCAGAAATGAGATTGGCAGGGCCGGCCAAAAAAAAAACAAATTGTTCTGAAATATTCGAAGAAAACGAATAATAAAAGATTTTTAAAATGCTATAAAAAATATTTGCCTGGGTCACATCAAGTATAAATAAAGTATGCCAGATTATCCGATTTTATCCGGATTTTCCCAAATATTGAATACAAAATTTGGGAAAAGTCCGGTCCAGTTGGTTGCTTGGATTTCATTAAAAAATACTCGGATTTTGCCGGATTTTCTCACCTTTTTTGCCAAATCGAACAAAAAACAATTTTTATTTTCGTTTTTTTTTTATTTATGCGTCTAAAACGCGAGTTTTTTGAGCAAGCTTAATAAAAATAATCTTGAAAGGTTTTGTGGAAGCCTAAAATACAATTTAAAATGTGTTATTTAGTTTTACGGGTTTTTCAATTTTTATTTTTTTAGTAGTTCTTGGATATTTACCAAATTTGCCCGGATTTTTGGTTGACAATTTTGAAATCAAATGCCCGGATTATGCCAGGTTTTTAGATAAAATAGCACAGATCTGGCTGGCCTGGACACGGACTGAAAATTTTCAGGCAACCTTAGTATAGTTTCATCTTAATAAGTCATTTTTGTTAATATCATATTTTTACAAATTTTGCTCCATTTTGAAAATAGTAGGAATATTATGCAATACGAATTAATGATTTATCCCTTCCAGCTTATGTAGATCAATCTCTTCAAGGCAATTAAAACTTCCTTGGTTTATTCATCCCAAAAATGTCAAATAGTGTGACTACAATGAATATTGAGTCAATTTCATGGTTTCTAAGTATTAAAAAATTACCGCCCATTTTTCAAAGTTTTCAAATATACCGTTCTTCTAAGAAAAATTTTATAGGCAAATTGAAAAAAAAACCCGCAGATTGTAATTGTTGAAATAAAGTAACGTCACATGCTTTTGACATTGAAAAGAATACTTTTTCAACGAACTCTAGTTATATCATAAATGATATTGATTTTTCAAAGTACGGAACTCAACCTCAACTCAATCCAACTATTTTTAAATTTTCCAGCACCTCGATTTGACAAATGTATTGGAAAACCCTGTTATAAACAGGATGAATACCTACGAATTTGATTCTTTGATATTCATTGCACTTTTTATAAGTTTGAAATTTGGGAAAAATCGTTCTTCTGAGAGATTTGTCAGTACAAAACCGATTTTAGTTGAATTCTACTACCGAACTGTTAATTCTGTATAGTTTTTCATTATTGATGTAACTACTTGTACATAAATGCTAAGCAAGATGCCAATTAAAATATATTTGGAGTTGGTTTAATTTTCATAAAGCTTAGCAAAAAATAACTCCCGTGAAAAATGTTCACAGCAAACTTTCGATATTTTACAATATTCGAAAAAGTTTTTAAATTTGAATGGATAAACGAAGTTGTTGAAATAGAATTCAAGTTACGAATGGTTGAAGTTGATATAAAATTATTGTTTAAATTATGATGTTGATAAGATTCGGTGATTTATTTACGAATTTTAAATGTTTTTGATACGATCTTACTATCTTTCTGAGGCTATTCAAACTCCTCGATATTAAGACTAAAGTCCGCTTGAATGCTCTTTAAACCACTGATATGTAGTCACCAAATCCCAATCGATAACATTAAAAAAAATTTTATGGGATTCACAGATAATGTGTCAAATACCGTAAAATTTTGATAACTTGAAAACCTTAATTTCAGTGACGGTATACTTTTTGATAAAATTATATGAGACCCTCTGAGCTAAAGACGTATATGTAAGTGCAAAATTCATCGATTTCGAGTAAATAATGCCAAACGATTCTCGATGATTCAAATTTAATTTGGTGAGTTTTTAAGATTTTTGTAATTATATCCCCATACTTGTAGGCTCAAAAGAAAATAACAACTGTTCGAAAAATAAATGGAAAATGGCCAAACACAATAATTTAAAAGCATGTTTTCTCGCAATTAGTCTGTTGTGGTATGAGCCTACTTGGTTGAATGATTCAACTGAATCAAAGCAATCGAAAGATTCCTTTTAATTCAACCACGGTACCGCTTTCGATTGCTTTGATTCGCAATTAGTTTTTAAACACTGTTATCCCTTTGGCTTGTATCACTTCAAGGAGATTTGCAGATCTCTGTTTTGAATTTTGTTAGTGTAGATTTAGATATTTATATCCAAATGATATACGCAGACCAAGAAAAATGTCAAATTATTAGACCGTGGCTTTTTCAAAAAGAGCTTCGCGGGCCAAAAAAAGTTGGTCGCGGGCCACATGTGGCCCGCGGGCCATGATTTGGCCACCCATGGTCTAGAGAGACTGTTGTTATCTCTAATATCCTATTTTGAATACCAAGATTCCTTCTCAAGACAGTTGACATAGAAAATAAAGTCTAGTCTAAGATTTTTTCAAAATTTGACAATAACAATGAAAAGCGATAGTTTTGATTGAATTTTGGGAGCTATTTTTCTGTTTGACCAAATTTGTCAAAAATCGGTATGTTTCGTCAAAAATCAGTAGTCGGTATATACTGATTCTTGGTCAAAAATTTCCTCAAAAATTGGTATAAATACCGAAAAATCGATATGTGTAGAATCGTTGGTTCGAAGTCATGAAACGTTTTACTGTGAATTTCGTTCGTTTCGTTTTGCTCTCCTACCCCACAAAACCACCCATCGTTCTCGGAGAGCAAACAAACGAACAAACACATGCGTTCTGCTGACGAAACTTAAAATTCTGGAATGCATTTAAGTTTATAGATTGCATATTTTGGTGACACATCACAGTGGAATTTTATTTATTTCGTAAGAATGGTTCAAAACTGCCTGCTGAAAACTATCGAGGGGTAACAATTCTTTCTGCTAAACCAAAAATGTTCGAGAGCATAATTTACGACCAGATGTACCCATGGCTAGAAAGAAAAATGTCAAATGTTCAGCATGGATTTAATAAAAAGCGATAAACTGTGACTAATTTAGCAGAATTTGTTTCCCGAACTTGGATAACACATGCCTCACAAGTAGATGTCGTATATGCAGACATGTCTAAAGCTTTTGAAGTTATCAATATTGAAGCTCTACTGTCAGTGCTGAGCAAAAATGGAATCACCGGTGTTAGTCCACAGAGAACAGACGTACAAGCTAGCCCACGAAACTTGTGTAAAAATCCTAACACCCTTTTTGAACTAATTTTTGTTTTTTGCATACGATTACGCCTTTTCGAAAACTGGGCACTTTAAAGTTGGTTTGTAACTCTTGAACGGCACAATAGATGACACTGTTGGAAGTCAGTTTCTAACGTATTTTTTGGGTGATAGCATTTGAAATTTTACACACTTTTTTGACGGTTTTTTGTTCGAGCTTGTACGTCTGTTTTCTGTGGTTAGTCTACAATGGATACGTTCGAACCTGATAGAAAGAGTTCAATTTGTAAAAATTGGGAATGCGAGATCCAGCGAATTCCTGATCAACAGCGGCGTACCACAAGGGAGTCACTTGGAACCCTTACTTTTTATTACTGTAATGAGCACGTTCCCGGGGTTGTGCTGCGTGACGTGTTTGTGCAGATCTACGCAAATGATTTTAAAATGTGCCTTCCTGTGCGGTATCTCAAGGATTGTATGGTTCTACAGAATGGGCTTAATAAATTTTCTGAGTGTTGCAGCCATTTTGGTTTGAAAATCGACGCCTAAAAATGCAGCGTGATCACCTTTTCAAGGAAAATGAGCAACACAGTGCACAATTGTTGTCTTGAAAACAACTGTTCCGTAGCAAGAAAATCTTCAGTTAAAGACGTAGAGTTGGATGCAGAACTAAGTTTTTCAAAACATATCGAACAAGTCGTTGCCAAAGCCAATTCCATGTATAGTATGGTTAGTAGGATTTGTCGCGAGTTGTAAAATCCTTACACTATCGTCTCGATTTATGTTGGACTTATTTGAACCACTATCGAATACGCCAGTATTGTGTGGCAGCCGTACTACAATGTTCATAAGAATAGAATTGAAAGAGTTCAAAAAAGATACGCCTTGAGAAACCTTGGCTGGCAAGAAAATATGCCAGAATATCAAGCTTTGTTAATGTTGGTTGGCTTGGACTCACTAGAAAATCGCATAAAATTAATCGATTTGTTGTTTTTAAACGATTTGGCCTGTGGAAAATATATTCCACCGTATTTGTTGGTACAGATTTCTCCTAACGAAGGACGTAGCAGATGTAGCAGAATTTTTGGTTTTTTTTACGAATTTGTTAAAAAAATGAACGTATTTTTCGTATTTATGAACGTATCGAAATGAGCACTCTGAGTAGAGATTGTTTGGAAAAAGTTACATTACTGTCCGTTCCAATTGATAATTTGAATTTTTAAAGTCCAGATATTGAATTGATTTTTTTTCTCTACAAAAATGAACAAAAATAAAGCATGTCAATATACAGATTTACAAAGAGGAGCAAGTTCATCATGAAAACATTTCCATGCAGTTTGCTGAAAAAAAAACTCATTCAACAAATATCGAAGAGGAGGAAAAAATACTGTTACAAAACTCCCCTGGTACCGATTTTGTCGCCTAATCCTGCTTACCATTTACCGAAAATAAAATCCCTACGACTCTCCCATCGTGTTTGGTTTGGTTTTTCCATTTGTGTTTCGGCTCTTAAAGAAACTACTTCTAAGCTCTCACCCAGGACTACGTCCAGGACCAGGACAATTGCAAGCCAAAAAAGGTGCCCAAGTTCACACGACCGAATTCCAGTTGGAACTTACCCACAGGAATCTGGGTCTGATTCAATGGAACCAACAGTATCACCTTAGTAAAAGATTATCTCTCATACCTTCGGTCGTTTGGAACGAGCTAGCTATCAAAGGCGAGAAGCACTATCAAGATGCCTTCCGTTTATTTCAGACCTAAACAATGTGAAAATGGGACCCAAATAGCTCCATTGAATCTGCTTTTTCTAGAAAGCACATGACGCGGCACAGCTCCCTGAAAAATAATGCCAACTCTCGATGTGAGGATAATATCTTTCGGGGGCCACGATTTTTCTGAGGGAACCAAACAAACCTAAACACTAGATAAGAGAAAATGTAAGGAATAAAAGCAACAGTCACTGCTACTGGAGATAACAAAAAAAAAGCGGAAAGTTTCCACAGATCATAAAAAAAATAATACGATTACTCAGCATGCGACATTCCTATACATCTTTTCCATTTGTTGTTTGGTGGTTCTTTCTGTGGCACAAAAATGTAGGTT
>NW_026598371.1:0-31696 GCF_029784155.1 Uranotaenia lowii | reverse complement strand
ATGTTCCCTTTTATAAAATCCATATTGTATTGAAGTTTAAAAAAACCCTAAACCTACATTTTTCATGGTGCTGCGTTGTTTATGCAGCTCACTGTTTATTAGTCATGTTGCTTCAATCGAAAAGGAACCTATTTAATTATGGAAAATTAGATAAATCAGTGTCAATTGAAGCACGAGTTCATTCGTACTAAACGAGGTCTCCGGGCTAGGGGCTAGGACGGCGTGTCAAATCAGCTATTTTCTGCCTGTCATAGGCAGCTCACATAACATAGGATTTCGCGTTGCTGCTCGCCTATCAAGAATAACCAACCTCTCCGGCAGTTCACTTAGAAGACGGTTACGGACTCTCTCATGAAATCAGATATTATGAAATCTAATGCTTCTGGATAACCTCGCATACCGCATATGATTGTTTATTGACGTGGATTATGATTTTCTTACTTGAAGTTTATGCCTTCAGAATGAAAATGTACCTAAAAATACATACATACATGTGAAAAATCATAAAATTCCAAAAGCTCATTGAATCAAATCTAAGCCTAAACGGCGGTCCTAATCCAAACAACTGTCCGCGCCGTCGCGGCGACTCGTTCACATCAAACCAAGCGCCTCCAGAGCGCAAGCCTATAGAAGCATAAGCAAGTCTCTCGCTGACGTCGTCTCTCTAAGATTGCTTGTGCAGACTGCAGGTCCATGTCCGCAGCCATATCCAAGGGATTGAGCCAATAAAAAACAAACTTGAATTCTAAAAATAGCATCTTTGCCACGGATGGAACGAACGCGAACGGTGGCTTGTCTTGTGAAACGGTCTGTCCGCCGCAACATTGTAAAGCCGGGGCCGGGCAATGCGGAGAGGACCATATATGAACATATGTATGCTGTGTACATACTTATGCATACATCTGTATGGAATTAGAGCTGAGAGCTGTTTTTGCTTTTCCTTCTTTGTCGATTAATAACAGGCACCATCCATCAGCACTCAGATATCCCACTCGGACTGTCTTGTTACGGTGTATAGAAAACACGAACCAAAGCAGAATTGACAAGAACCAGTTGGTTGCAACAAGCAGCAGCAACAGCAGCAATATCAACAATGGTACAGGAAAAGCTGGTCCTTCGAACACCCGGATGACTCCAAAAACGGGTCTCCGTCGCCATAATCTGTGATCGATCGATGCCGTCGTCGTCGTCTTATGCGTTTAGCATCTAATGCTAACAGTAGAATGTGATTCGCTTATTACACAAAGCCACAGACCAGAAATACCACATCATGAACATCGCTCACAGAAACAGGATCGCCAATGTGCTGTCACAATTCAAACGCACAGCACTGTCCAAGCACAGCAGCATAAAACAGCTGTGAGAGCAATTCAATCCAACTAACTAGCCAGCAGCGCCATTGCAGCTTGAGGGCTAAAGGGAGAGCGCTCAGCGGGTGACCACATTACACACGAAGGGCATAGCCAAGCAACAACACGATATTTTCGAGACGATCGAGACGAGCTCCGGTTATTTCTGGACAAATCTCTCGGCCGGCTGCCTGCTGTAGACGAGACGCCCCGTTGCCACAGAAGAGGCCAGGTGACGGAGGCGACGGCGAAGAATATCCAGATAAAAACATACAAGGCGAAAAATCTAGGTCATTGTACATAGTTTTTCCTTCTGGTTCTTCTATTTTGCTCCGCTGTTTCTCCTTGGACTTTGGAGTTTCGACTCGGTTTTTTTTCCTTCCTTCCCTTTTGCCCGTGCATTTGTATGCGCACGGTTCATCATTTGGTAGGTATGCCACCAGTAATAAAACAAATCGTCGGCCAAGTCAAACTGCGCATTTCGAGATGCATTATGAGAGGTATGGACGATTGTTGTTCGTCTTTCGGCGGTAGACACGATTATTGCACGGGACAGCTGAGAGATCATTTGGACGATGAAAACGATCCTCACCTGCATCCACGAAGGTGATTGAAGAACCTTTTTACATATGTGAGTACTTAAATAGGCTTGATGCGGCAGAGATTGGGAGTGACGCAATCGAAGAACCTCTGCATTGGTCATTTGGTAGTTTTTCTCATTGTGATTGAAAATCTCAAAAAATTAAGTTGGAAAAACATTCTAGATTCTTGATTGAGGCTGACATTAAGTCAAAAGCTTTTTTATCAACCGTTACTTCTAAGAACTGTGTCGAAAGGTCACTAGCAACTTTTGAAACAAGTTTACTCAAAATCGAGTGAACTTTTTTCTGTGTGCATGCAAGCAAAAGTTTGTTTACATGTTTAAAAAAGTGTTGTGCAATCAATTTTTTCGGATTAGTTTTTTCATCTTCGCTATGGTTCGTATTGATTTTGAAACTAGAAAGAAAATTCTGAACTTTTGGTGCTCTGGAAAGGGTGTTACCTACAACCAAATCACAAAACGGTTCAAAGTACGTGAAAAATGTCATCTACAAATATACCAACTAATCGCCCTTGAAGGACGACTCTGATCCTGGATCCTGATCTTGACTCCTCATAACATATTCTGATCATGATTCAGAATCGAAAATGCTTATCTCAGATCCTGGATGTCTACTGATATTGAATTCTGAACCCAGAATGATGATCTAGGATTCTACTCCCGAATATTGCCTTGCATTATGATTCCAATACCGAATTCTCCATTTTTGAGAGGAGAAATCAACGTGCGTAAGAATTTTAAGAATTCTTCATACTGATCTTGAATCTTAATACGAGATTCATCACCGTAATTTATGTTTGTAACTTGATTTATCGGTCTTATCGGTGAAAAGTAAGAACATTTAAAGAATTTGAAATTTGATAGACGGATAGATAAAGGGTGATACGGTCAAAATTTGGTCAAGGGAAAACGCATGTAAATCGGTGAAATCGTTTATTTAAAAAACCAAATTCAATTTCTTTTTCAAGTTTAATCAGTATAAATTTCAGAAAAAATATTCAGTTAGGCTTCCGCTTTTCCAAATCAGAATTGCCGGGCCTTACGCTTAACCCCTGCCATCAGATTTTGTACAGCCACCTTGTCCACCTTATCCGCCGCAGAAAGCCAGTTTGCCTTGAACTGCTGCTCGTCCTTAGCAGTTTTTTTTTATCTTTTTTAGGTTTCGCTTGACAATAGCCCAGTATTTCTCAATTGGGCGGAGCTCTGGCGTGTTGGGAGAGTTCTTGTCCTTGGGAACCACCTGCACGTTGTTGGCGGCGTACCATTCCATGGCCTTTTTACCGTAATGTCAAGGTGCCAAATCCGGCCAAAACAGTACGGAACAACTGTGTTTCTTTCTTCAGGAAAAGCAGCAGACGTTTATTCAAACACTCTTTCACGTAAATTTCTTGGTTGACAGTTCCGAAAGCTATGAAAATGCTGCTTTTCAAGCCACAGGTACAGATGGCTTGCCAAACCAGATATTTCTTCGCGAACTTTGACAGTTTCATGTGTTTGAAAATATCTGCTACCTTTCCTCTTCCTTTTGCCGTATAAAACTCCTGTCCCGGAAGCTGCTTGTAGTCGGCTTTGATGTAGGTTTCGTCGTCCATTACCACGCAGTCAAACTTCGTCAGCATAGTCGTGTACAGCCTCCGGGATCGCGATTTGGCCGTCGTATTTTGTTTATCATCCCGATTTCGAGTCACTACCTTCTTGTAAGTCGATAGTCTGGCTCGTTTTTTGGCTCAATGCACGGGTGTAGACGATACACCCAGCGTATTTGCGGCATCTCGGAGAGAGAGGTTAGGGTTTCGCTTGAAACTACCGGCAACTCTCTTTGTCGTCTCAGCGGCTTCTGGTTTTCGATTTCTCCCCGATCCAGACTTCCTAGCTGCGACAAACGTTCCCCAAACACTTTAATTACATTTGTAACGGTTGATTTGGCAACTTTTAGCCATTTTGCCAGCTTTGCGTGCGAGTAGCTCGGATTTCCGCGATGCGCGAGCAAAATTTTTATACGCTGCTCTTCTTCCTTGGACGGCACTTTGACAACTGAAAAGTGAATTCCAAAATCAAAATAGGAGCAACATTCAACACACACATACACCTTCAAAATGAGGGATGTTCAGGTTTTTTAAAAGCAAAATTGAAAGAAATACGTCAAGTTGATATTGACCAAATTTTGACCGTATCACCAATTAGTTAAAAGAAATGAAAGATGGTGAAAATGAGCGGGTAGAACTTTATTCAGAAGCATACCAAATTTTTGTTCAGCACGGGCCAACTAGGCACTTTGGAGTGGTAGATACAGATAGTGTTGCATCAGTAGGCCAAGCGTGGTTCGCCCCACAAACGAAAACTTGCAGTGCAAACCAAAAAAAAGGTATTTGATTGCTCAGTTAACCTCCCTTTCGCTCAGAAACGGATCTATCAATGTGTAGCCTTCTCAATTTGTTATCATAGCGTTCGTAACAATCGAGGTGTGGTTGCGAAACGTTACGGTCGATAGTCTGATAGTGAAGGCTACCACCAATGCTTGAATCTTGAATCCTGAATCTGGATACTGATCTCGGACCCAATACTGGATACTTGATTATGGTCTTAATTCTAAATCCTGGGCTATGGTCGTGGATATCGAATATTGATCCCGGATCAAAATCCTGGATCGTAATCCTGCTCCTAGATCCTGGCTTTAGATCCTGATGCTTAGATGTAATTCCGAATCCTGATCTCAATTTCTGATCCTAGACCTTGATCCTGGATTCAGATGCTGATTGTTGCGAATTGAGATGAAAATCTAGGTTCCTGTAACCTGAATACTGCATCTCGATCCGGGGTCCTCCTGATTTTCAAATTGTCATTCTTTAACGCGAAGTTTGATCGGAAATTTTACCCCCAATAGGTTTACCGTAAGACGTCATTTACATAAAATAACAACAATTTAACTTCAATTCTCATTCTCTTCTTCCATTACAGATGCGATCAGCTTCGGTTAGCTTGTTCGGTACCCTCCTGATGGTTCTACTGCTGGTGACCTTGATCTCGTTAATCACCCTCCCGGCGGGGGTCCATGGCTCTCCGCTACCGGCGCCATCTGGCGAATCCAGCACGGCGTCCGATGGCAGCGATCTCATGCAGCACATTACCCGATCCCGGTACTGCGGCCGGAAGCTAACCGAAACCCTGGCCCTGCTGTGTAACGGACGCTATCCGATGATGGGCCACCACCGAACAGGTTGGTATTTTCTCCCTCCCTAAAACTTTACAGTAGGCCTACAATAACCCAGGTCGTAATTTGGTCTTTTCAGAGTATCTGTCCGATCAGCCACAACAACCGGTCCAGGTTGAGGTGGCTACCCTACCGGAGAACGGAAGCCACTCGTACTCGCGATCCAAGGCCCATCGAAGGGTTCGACGGGGTGGAATCTATGACGAATGTTGCAAGAAATCCTGTTCCTACAACGAGCTGCGAAGCTACTGCGAGTGATGTGGATTCTCGCCTCATGCTCTACTCGACGTATTACGCAGAGCTCCATAGCGTGGGAGTTCTGCGTCCGCTGGGCTGTGTTTCGCAGGAGTGCCTAGCGGTTCCACGATATTCTACGGGAGAGGCAATCCGGGACAAGACGGGCCTCCCTCAAATCTTCGCTCAGGTGGCAAACTGTTTGGGTATCTCAGGCACACCGATCTCCACCAGGCAATGGGCGTAACGTGTGCGTGTGTTCGACTATACAATTTATGTTTTTTTATTTTGAATATATATAAATGTAATTTTTGTGGCTGGAAGGTAGTTTGATGTCTTCCTGCGACCTTAGAGTAGTAGACAATTTTTGAACGGCTGTATTCAACTTCACACAAACCAGTTGATATTCTCTTTACTCATCTTTTTGGGCAGGTTTAAAGGGTTGACAAATTGTGATTAAAGTATTTAAGCACGTAAAACAAGGATCGGTAATTGAAAATAGTAAAAAAAACGAAACACATTTACCAGCAATTTTATTGAACACCTACAAAGGCAAGAAAGCAAGCTTAATTTTTAATACTCTTATCTGCTTTCGAGAGATTGGCGATGTTAGAGAAAATTTCACCTTGTTTTACGGTACCCAAACTATGATTGTATTCAGTAGTTTGATATGCAATAAGTTAGATAGTTAATCATAATACCCACATAGGTAAACAACTACGAACGAATCAAATGCAATTATGAGAGTTTAATACTAATCAGCTGACCTATTTATTTTTTGCTTGTACTCTACTCCTCCATCCACTCGATGTTTTATAGGTATATCAAGATAATCAATTAATGCCCCCAACAAAATAAAAACGCAGCTCACACTATTTTAAGAACTCTATACCTATGTATTATAAAAGAAATCATCATGTAGGCCTCAAACAAATTCCCATACTACTTCATAATGTCAATTAGATATCATCCTCTCCCATCCATCATCCTAGCCATTCACTCACGCGCCAATTTGTGATCATTACAACAACGTTCTTGAAGCTCTTGAGAAGAAAATCAACTAGATGAAACTAACGTTATACATATGTGTCATTAAAGTCAATTGGATACAATTTTGCTACGAGAAAACTGGTTGTGACTGATTTCCTCTCGTTTCGAAGGGGAGTATCTAAGCTGATATCCGAAGTCCCGGCGCCTAGCCACTAACTGACTGACTGACTGGCTGACTGACTGACTGAAGACGACAACACGCCCGGCGAGACATCTCACTTACAGAGGTCAAGACTGAACTAATAGTTAAATACACGTGCCACCGTTTAGTTTGGCTTTGGGATTGGGTTTTCCACACTGTTCGTTCACGTATCAAAAAATCTAATTTAGATCAAAAATGTAGTTAGACCGACTCGGGTAGACGGCGTGGTCGATGTGTAAAGTGCACTTGGACAGTTGTGTCCTAACTCCTACTAGTATGTACATAACATACGTTTATTTTTAGACTTCATTGCCCAGAAATTACAGAGAACAATTTGCACGATCACGCTATTATCTAATGTCTTTATCACACCCTATCTTAATACGCTTAAAAGGGCTGCCATGCGTTGTTGCAGAGTCGAATGAGTCAAATGTAATGGACATTAGTTTCTGGAATGCGTTAATGAACTCTTGTTTATCCTAGGTAACACTTTCAAAACATTTGTAAACATATAGAATCTATGGAGTGTATTTTTCTATCAAAGGTATGTTATAAGAAGCTGGGTACATTTGAAGCTATCCTATAATTCATAAAAGGGTTTATAATGCAGTAGGGTCGTGAATCAACACATCGGTGGCATAAACTGTTTCTAAGCCTAACACAAAATATTATGCTAGGTTCCAGATCATTTCGTCAACCCTACGGGTAACTAAACGAGGCTCAAATTTGCATGGATTTTTGGTACCATTTGTTAGGTCTAAAGAAAAATTAAAAGACATACACCGTCGTAGCCGATATCACTTTTTTGGCTCTTGCTGCTGCACGCATTGGTTCATTGTTCTACAAGTTTGTTTGTTGAAACTAGACATTATTTCAAACAAATTTGTGATGGTCGTTAGAAAAGATGGACTAAGAAGATAAAGTTATGAAGGGTTGAAGGGAGATATCTCAAACTTGAGTGTGGACCGTAATAGTTGCCAAAAATACCGCGAAGAAAGTGTTCTTAATAATTTCAGCTCGTTCTATCTCCACTGATTTAACTTTTAAATCAAGGGACTGATTTTACATGAGAAACATGGGTCAGCTCAGGGTCGTAGCAAGAACTGCTTCATGGGAGAGGGGGTGGGGTGGTTTGGTGACAAAATTTTTCCTTAACCCTTTAATCAAATCCAAATATCTCAAAAAGGCGTGGAAATTTTTGAGTGATGTACCCAAGTAACACCGATTGTTTCGTAAGACTCTTTAGGCCTCTTATGAAACCTAAACTTGATCTAGAAGCCTGCTATATAACTTTAAATGTTACTTGGGTATTCACAAAAAATATTTTTGAGATTAAAACAAAAAGATCCCTAGTATTTTTATTACAATATTTTAAAATAGATGTGAGATATCAAACAAAGTATGCGGAAAAATTTCAAAAGCCAAATTTATTCATTTTTTTGCAAAAAAGTAGTTTTTGGAAAATCGCGGTTATTTCTACAGATTTAAAAATTCTACTAATTTTTTTTTATCTCAATCAATCACAAACACCTCCTTTCACCCAATAAACAAGGTTTGGAAGAAATTTACAAAATCGTATTGAAATGAGATTTCAAATTTTGTTTTTCATTTTTGGTGAGTCATAACTTTTATGATACTTAAAATAACGACTTCAAACCTGTTGAGTTGTGTTATTCGTATTAAAATGTTATTACTTCACTGAATCAATAACTGCTATTCATGCATTGAAGAGTTAAACAGTTTTGCTTGAACAATGCATTCCTAAATGATAGTCAAAAATGTAGGTACTAAAAGTATATCATTATTTGTGTTTAAGTTCTTTTGCTTTAGATATGATTTGTTTTTCTTCTTCTTCTTCTTTTACCAACATAGCCAAAACTGGGAAGCATCCTAAAAAATGAAAAATTTGTCTACTTCATTTTTCATTTCAACATAATGTCTGACATGCATTGCAGATATCACTACGGCCTGGCCAACCTACCTGTGGTAAATACTGCAAAAGATACTGGAATAAGGGGAGGAATAAAGCGTTGAGTTCCCTACAAAAGGCTTCTTATGCACATGTATATTGTGCATAGATGTTTAATTACTTTATATAAAAATCATACAATGTAAATGTTTGAAGTCGGGGAAAAGGTTGGATCTCACCAAATAGGTTATCATCGACAGGACATAACGTTCACTGATTCACAACCGTTTCGCTACGGAATCCGGAATCGGAATATACAGCAACCGAAGTTTCTAAAGTTTTGCTACAGACCAACTTCACAATTTTGCACATCTTTGCATTTATTTAAAACTTCCTTCCTTTTTATACTTTTTTCTTCTTTGATTATTTAGAACGACTTATACACGGAGCGGAAAATTTTGACGTCCACGCGTGTCAAAGCCTACTTGAACTCTTTCCTAAGTGCTTTTACATTATTAGTTATTCTTTTAATAGCATACTTTTCTAAAATAAGTCCTAGAAGTTTTCAGTATTTTATGAAGCCTTAAAAAAAATGGGGGGTCTTAAAGGTTTCATCAAAAAGAAAATCATCGTTGGAAATGTGTCAAAAATTTAAAAATAAAATTAAGAGATTACCTTTGCTGTTCGAATCAGATTTACTCAACTCAATTAAGATATTTTTTAATGATATTTATATGATTTTTTAAACTGACTATGATTGAATATAAAATGGAAAAATGAATAAACTATCAATTTTTTTTAATTTAGTCTTTAAACTTCTTTTTGAACCTAAATAAAAAATTTTTATTCTTGAATTAAAATCGATTTCTGAATCTTAATTCCAGACAAAAAAAAATAATCCAAGATTCATAATTCAAATAGCGAGTTTTGTATCAGAATCTTTTAGGCGGCATCCATAAATTACGGAACGTAAAAATGCACTTTTTTGACCCCCTCTCCACGTATGTCACAAATCGTAAAGCTTCGACATACCCCCCTATGAAAAATACGTAACGCGCTGATTACACTTGTTTACAAAATTTTAAAAAAAAATCGTGAACTTTATCGACCGACCTATATTTTTAAAGTTAAATCGGGCGCAAAATCCGAAAATGGATTTTCGCGTCAGGGACTTCGTGCGGTACGGTTCAGTTGGTTTTCATGCGCGGTTAGGGAGAATATTTTAAGCGGTTTTTCAGCGCAGCGACGGGTTGTATATTAGTTAATTAGTGCATAATTGGGCTAGTGGAGTGTCTGAGGTTGTAATTGAAAAGTGTTCTATCAGTAAAAAGCCAGAAATTTGGCTCATACAAGCCAAGCGTTTAATCTGAATTGCGTGATGCGCCAGAGAAGTTTTTATAGTGCTGGGTCTGTTGGATTGGAGTGTGATCAGATGCTGAAACGTAGTGAGAAAGTCTAAAGTGGCTAATTTTACTTTTATTTAAATGCAAAGAAGTATTTTTGTGAGAATCTGTGCAACCGGGGTTGAAAACAGATTATAGAGTGAAGCGTTGAAATTCTGTTTGGAAGAAAAATGGCCGTCTTCGTAGTGAAATTTTGCGTGGATTCTCTCCAAGTGGTAATGATAAGTGCAAGTGAGAGGGTATACCTTCACCATTGAAAGAAGTTCACATGATCATTTCGTGTTTGGTTGGGAGTGCCTGGTGTGGTGGTGGAGAAGGTTCATCACCGAGATTGGTTTGTTCCGGGTTGTGGGGGGTAACCAGTTCGAGAAGGATACCACTTACAGAGAACGACAATTTTGGAGGACGCCTGGGTGAGATCTTTCCGTTTTATTTATTATTCCATCTCTTTCTCTCTGCTGCTGGTTTAAAAAACGTTGTTACTGCTATAAATACCACGGTGGCAAGTAGCAGAACTAGCAACGCGACAATTTGTTTCAGGTGCCAGTTAACACAATAATCGATCGACTAACAATGTAATCAAGTTTATTTCACTAGACAAATTAGCATTGATTTGTGCAATCTCAATTCATTTAAATTATTATTTTAAGTTCTTTATTTCATTCAAAATTTGACAAAAATAAGTATTCGAATTGACTATTTGACTTATGTGTTTTGACAATGGGTGATAATTAAACCGATATTTTTCTTGATTATTTCCAGTCACAGAACATCTAATTGATTTGGATAAGTATTAGTTGCTGTCTATTTCTGATATCATGTTCAAATGATTATTTATTTCTTTTCATATTTTCCAAGCTCTGAATCTTTTGTACACATTTCTTGCCTTTGCAACGTGAAAATCAAATTGAAATTAAAATTTAATCACATAATACATAGTTTTACTGCACATATTATTTAAAATAGAGTAATTGTCAATCATTACCGTAAGTTGGGATAAAAAGGTACGAAACGTCCCCATGCTGGTTTAGTTATACATACATGCATATTAACTTTTATCCTTTCAGATACGTATCCTTTTAAACCAAAACACCATTCATATTTTTATAATTCATACATATAATCATATTAATCAGACTTTGTGAGTAATTTTCCTTACGGCCATATTCTATCGTTTGGGGTAGGGATTTTTTAGAGGGAATGCATCTGGGGATAACCTGAAGAAACTATTGCAAGCGGAGTGGGTTGCCAACCATTGTACGTTTCTGAGGGTTGGATGCCTTCCCTCGACGAACCATCGGCCGTGGAAGCCTTAGAATTTAATTCGAAGGCCAAGCCACACAGACATAGGCAGGACCTTGCTACCGATGGGGGAACCATACATACATACATACATACAAATCGGGCGCAAAATCCGAAAATGAAAATCAAAAAATTCTCAGTAGAGCAGTTTTTGAGTTGACCTTCTGGTAAACTGATACATAATTCTGAATTGAAGCGAGTGAGATTTTCTATGTTTATTTCTTCCTATACTATGATTATTACACTGTGGTTCGTCAAATTATTAAAAAATGCAAAAATTACTATTACGGTAAAGTAACCATAATTTCTTCAATTTTCAACCGATTTTGATAAATAACTACTTGAAACATCTGTTTTGAATTGCCATTCAAGGTCGTTAGAAAATCAGATTTTTAAAATGTTACCATCGAGTCTAAAACATCCGCTGCAACAATTTTTTTTCTAAAAAAATGCGTTTTTTATATAAATTTTTCCATCATAAAGTCACGATTATCGACAATACTGTTGATTTTTCGCAAAAAAAAGTTCAAATGATCGATAGAAAATTTATTCACCTTTAATATGCAAAAAAGAGATTTCAAATTCCTGTTCTGCAATTCGAGATATTTTACTAAAAAGTACTTTTTTTTTATTTTTTCAAATGTTCATAATTAGAGCATAACGCAAAAACTGTTCTCCTGGAAATTTTTTGAATTTCATTTTCGGATTCAGCGCCCGATTTCACATTAAAAATGAACCTCAGTTTTTTTAGTTCAATTATGCCTTTGTTATTCAACTCGTGAATCTGAATGGAAATTCCGATTGATGAAACTGTCCCTGGTATTTCCAGTTGGGATCTTCACTGTGGAACTTTTTTATGTTTGAATTCTGCGTAAGGTTTAAGGGTTAAAATTTTAAATCGAAATCTTAAAAATGGATGGCAACTTTAAATATTTTCTTTTCGTATTCCGAAATAATGAGTTTCGAACATGAAACGTGAATCTAATGTTCATATAGAGGCAAATCAGTCTTATTTCATTTTTATGAACGACGTTTATTTTATTCCGACGTTACGGTGTTTGTTGACACCATCATCAGGGATCAAAGTTGACGTTTATTTCTTGTTTTTTTTTTGTAAAAATGTACTGTCCGGATTATGTGATGTAGAATCAATTGAAAATTTAAACTTCGATCGGTTCTATCAAATAAAATAAAAACATAAGAAGAATCATTGCAAAACAAGAGTACCGCCTGAAAGTACACAACAGTGCTTCTCATAGAAAGTTTTAGAGAAAAATTATGAGTTTTTATTTGATTCTACTTCAAATTATCCGGACAGTACGTTTTTACAAAAAAAAAACTAGTAATAAACGACAACTTCAATCCCTGATGATGGCGTAAATAAACACTGAAACGTCGTTTATAAAAACAAAATTGGACTGATTTGCCGTTATTTGTACACTAAGAGTGTTTTCGTTTATTGCCAGTGACAACCTAGTTATCCACGAGTTTTGCCCTAACTGCTGTTATTGTGTTCGTTTATTAATTCAGAAGTCCACCAGTTTTGCCCGAGGTTTGAACCTCAAGCAGGCGGTTGCAACCTGTAAAAGTTGGCAGTGTTGGGGGTCAGCATAAGGTTGACTATAGCAACCATATATTTGCATCGTCCCGGGTGACGATTCTGTTTGTTTATTCTGAGACAGTTTTGCCCCGCGCCAGTGGAGAAAAACGAAAACGGCATAAAACACATAGTCGAAATCATCATACAACAGTGAATATAATTTTAGTTTGAAATGCTAAACCAAGATTCGTATCAGGATTTGGTCCCAATGATGATCCGAATTGCAAATCAAGAATAATATACTAGGTACAGGATCCACATCCGATCACAGGCTACGGATTTCGTTTATTATAATCTAATTTGGAACTAGAACATCCGGAATGGTCACAGCCTAAGCTAACCAGATATTTTTTCGCACTTAACCGGGCCGAGAAATCTCGGGGCTGACAGATTGTCGCCAAATTTAGTTAACGTAAGCAATACAACACTAGCTAACTTTGTAGAAAATTTCATTGAATTCCGTTTACGCAATCAAAAGTTATTCAGAATAAAATTTTAAGCATGAATTTCGAGCACCTATAGTTCTTAAATATCTTTCAACAAGTGGGCAAATTTTCTAAAAACTGTAGTAGAATTGTTAGCCTGGGTAAAAATTTTATTAGGAATTTAAAATTTGGAGTTTAGAGAAGAACACTTTGCTTGACATTTTTGGAGGCCTATGAGTCAATCAATAAATTTGCTATTTTTTTTAAATTTCGTGCACGAAATATCAACAAAATGCGAAAAAATCACACATTCAATTGTTTCTAATTGTTTAAACTATGAATTCTGCAATTCTGAGCTACAAAGCATGCTGGAGGCATATTTTACAACATAAAAAGTGGATGTATGTAGATGTTTGTACATTTTATCGAGAATCTCCATACAACGTGCTTCAGCCAATTAAGCTGAAACTTTCAGAAAGTCATTTTTTTTTTCGTTTAATAGTACCAATGTGAAGGGTCGTCGAAAATAAGGATTTTAATTGTTATAAACCAGTCTAATATACATCTGGTATTGTGAAAGCCAAAATCAAGTCCTCTAACCAAGCTAAATGTTTAAGTAATTGAGCCACACGAAGCTGCCATTAAAGTTTCCCCCTCATATAAATGGTCCGCTACTGGAGCTGGAGAAAAAATATTATCGTTCTAAATTAAAAAAAATGAATCTTGCTTTTTCTTAAATAAAAATAATGACAAAGTTTAAATTATTTTATTGCATTGCAGAGCAGAATAAACTACCAACCAGTATTTTGGTTTCAGCTTTTCTGATCCCTGGACGAATAATCTCCTTTTCAGAATCATTATTATTGAAAGGGTTTAAATTTGATAAAAGTTATTGGATCTTCTTTTACGCTTTAGTACGGGTGACTGCCTTACAGAATTTATTGGATCTTCCAGTACTAAGTTTCAGCTGGAGTTTCAACAACCGAAACAAAGTGCTAGAATCAATTGGATTTTCTTTAACTTTTCATTAGAAATTTCAGTAGCTTTTATCAAGACCCTAATGAATAAAAGTGGTTGGATACACCCTATATATTTTATCGCCCGATTTAATTCAATGTATGCTATTGCAAAACAACTATATAAAGGTATTGTAAAACGGGGTAACATTGATCACCGGATCAACATGAAATTTTTCCACATAATCACCAATAACTAAGTCTAAAATTAAAGTATCTCAAAACTTTTTTCTACATTCAAAAACCTATAAGTTGAGTTTCTAATTGGGAAAAATTTGGTTTGTTTTTGAAACTTTCAAATGTAAGTAAAAATGTGATTTCAAATCACAAACAAACACCCTTTCTGATGGAATCAAACCGTTTAGAAGTAGCAGGTTGATATATGTGACAGTTCAACTTTTTTCGTTAGAAAATGTATAGTTTTGGTGTAGTTTTTGTTGCATTTTGAGGTAAATTTTTATATTAAAAAATAGGGACATTTTCCAAGAGTAATCCAGTCAAAGACAAAAGGCTAGAAATCCTATCAAATGGTAGAATTTGAAGGAAAAAAATAAAGGGGAATAGTGCGAGGGCCTAGGGAGTTGAATGAAGGCAAAATTTCACTTATTTGTAGTTAAAATTGTATACGTAATGTTTAAAAAATTTAGCTCCTCAATTTATGCAGCATCATTGTCTATCTTTCGATTTTAATTGTTGTTCGGCCTTAACACATTAAGGACCACGATCAGGGTTGGTCGGCTCTTCTCAAACAACAAAGAGCCGGGAGAAACCAACACTGTTTTCAGTTCGGCTTCCGAGTGTAATCCTCTTTCGCTGATCGTGCTCCACTCATTACCCGAGTTTACACGAGCTGTATGTGACTCGGACGGCAAGTGTGAGAGCATTTGCATCCGACTGGGAGAAAGAGAATTCTAAACATTCTGTGTTTCAGTCATACACTTCAGAGTAAAGAAGAAAAAAATTATTTAGACTCCCACCACACAACGTAGACAAAATATAAACAATTTCTACTCCGCTACCATGCCTACTGCTATTAGCCGTTTTGATTTTTTTTTTGCAAAAGGTAGCGTTCGAAGAAGAGGTGACAGGTGGTTTCATCAAAAAATTAGGACACCGCGAAGAACAAAAACCAGGATTTTTCAGGACCCCATTAGATTGGTGGAAATGAAATGCAGCTCTTCTTAGATTGCATAAATTAAGGCGAAATAGCGGTGCAGTATACGCCTTAATTTATGCAGCAGAAGAGATATGAAGTTAGGTGGCTTTTAGTTTATACCGAAAAACACCGTTCAAATATCATCTGAACCGAAGATTACCATTGGTTTAAGAGGTTAAACTGTTTTTATTGCAAAATCAATTGCAATTAAGATCAGGACGGCTTCTAGAAAATCAGGACACCGCTGGGAGCTTTGATTCGGAAAGTAGCATCTTTTCTCGTGAATGTACCAAGAATAAACTGAGTTAGCTCTCGAATTCTCCTCAGCACATTGCGCAACCGATTTTTCCGGAGAAGGGAATTCTCTTCATCAGCGGATATGAATGCTCTCGCTCACTCTTATGTGTTGACAATCTCACTCTTCATTTCAGTGCGATTTATCTCTCCCCGCACCGATTGGGGGAGCAGACGAAAAAAATTGCACTCTCTTTCACTGGACAAGCCGATCTGAGGAGTTTTGCCACCCATGACCACGATGATGTATTTTTTGGACCGCGAAGAGATCTAAAACAAGAAACATCGAAATTCGGCATTGTATATTTCAGGATTCACTGGACCAAAAGTTACAAATTTAGTATCTCAGAGCCACTGAAATGTTTTCAATTTTCCAATATTAAATTTATATCATTTGAATTTGCTCGGAACTGCCTTAGCAATAAATAAACTAACATTCGTAAATATTATGAAGATGTTTTGTTTCCTTTATGATCAAGAAAACTCGTTCAAACCGTCAAAATAGAGACTGATCAATGCTACCCCTAAGCATCAAATTCTAAACAAAGGCGAAATCGGTTTTTAAATCAAATTTAAAGTTATCTTATAAATTTCTGCAACCTTGTTTTACGTTTATAAGAGTCCAGTACTGGTTTAAAAAATATGAAACATGCCACATTCTCCTTAACAGAAATAACAATCGAAAAATATTGAAAAAAAGTGATCAATCTTACCCCAGATTACGGTTCATTACAGGTTCATCGAATTGGTTTATCCATCCTGAGCTTTGAAGAATAGCATTATGTGTTGCGCAAATTTATATCATGTCATTTTTGTTTTGAAAATTTTGGCAAGAAATTAGGTATTTTACAAGAACAAATGTAATGTGATATGAAAAATTAGTCAGTATTTAGTTTAAAATATGTATATGTTCAAAATTTTTTTATAGTTCGGGCCAAGGTCACAGATCTTTTGAGCATTAAGAAATTTAAATAAAATATGTATCACTTGCAATATTTTTCCAATTCCGCATAGGTACACGTTCTGAAACAGCATTCCTCGAATCCGGGCTTAAACTTTTGCGGATTAAATTCAGTTTGTACCAATCGAGTGCCTTTTTGACTCGCAGTTCGATTCGTCTCTACAGAATCTTCAGCTGAAAGAGAATAATTTTTTTTAGATCCAAAAAGACGATATAAAACCAATCAAATTACTTACTACTATCACAAACCATGGTCATGACAACTTGCAACTGCTGCTCACAAAATCTGTACCCAGGTGCACTTTCTACCGCAACGGATAAAACAATTACCAAAACCACCATCAGCCTGATGACTTTAAGATGCGACCTGTGTTGACAAACAATCCGTCGTTCGTCCATGGCTAATTTTCAAAACTTTCTTCTCGAGAGGCATGAAAGCAAATGACGTTTTACTACGGTTCCAGAAATGATTTTTTTTTTATGTTTCTGTTTGTTTTACCTGAGCAAAAGGTGTGCGAGTACGCCGGGCGTAGCTAAATTCGACGATGTGGTCAAAATGTTACCGACCTCTCCCCACCGGCTCTTGAGGCTATCAGGCTGTGGCTAACTATTTTTGGAATGGGAGGAAAGCCCGAAATAGATTCATGAGAGAAACACACAAAAAACAAACGGAAATCTCATGTGAAGGCGGACTCGATACAAAAACACAGAGGTCAAGACTACCTACCGAAAGTTTAGGGTAAGTCGAGCGATTGTGAGTCCATCCAAAAACACCAAAGAACGTGGATTTTATCCAGAAGCCGATGAGTAAAGAACGAACCTTGTTTCGGAACTGATGATAATCAGATTTCGACGATGTTTAAATAGGCTACTGGGTTCTCTATTTGAAATAAAGTGTTTTTTTTATTTTCAAATGACTTTCTGTTATAAAATTGATGAGCTCGAGTTCACTTGTTCCTAGATGATCCCATAATTTTTAAACCTAAAAAGCAAAAAGTCAATAGGTGGGTGTTGAAGTTGTATATTTTCCTCTCATCTATCAATTGTGGAAACAAGAGGTCAGTTTCAAAAATGTTTTGCATGGAAAACTAATCGAGTAGGAACAGTTTAGTGGTTGTTGTCTGTTTGGTTTCCAGCAATTTTACCTAGAAACGATAGATCCTAATCTGTAAGTAGGTAGGTATCAGGTTGTGAAAATGAATCTATCGATGGGGTGAAGTAAATAAGTTGTTTACCACGCCGAGTGAACTATGTTCATCATGCTGTTTTCGAGTGATCGATGTTTTGAACGCTCAGCGAGTCGAAAACACTTCGCAGTAAACTAAGCGGCACCCCCCCCCCCCCCCCCCCCCTCCCATGAGGATCTTAAAATGTCAAGGAAAATGTTCTTCTTTAAACTTGAAATTTTAAATTCATAATGTAATTTCGATGAACGACTCAAGTTAATCAAGAGTAACAATCTCGACTCAGAACTAAAACTAAAACCTTGAAATCTTATCCCAGGTCTACAATTCTACTGAAGATTTTCCAACAATTTCTCACTTGTTGTATAATCTGTACTGTACTGGACTGTACTCGAAAAACGCAATCAAAAGTTGATCACACAAGAATTTGGTGCATTAATTTTGGGTACAGTCATTAGTCTCCAATATCGAATTTTCAATAAGATTAGATTCGTTAAGGTTGCCTGATTGCCCGGATTTTGACCGACAGTTTTTACTTATTTGCAAATACAAAGAAAAATTTTAATTGCGTGATAACAATTTTGTATATTGCGTCCAAAACATTTTTTTTTAACACAGTTTATCCAAATACACTGGCTGATGTGTTTCGATGAAAACAAACTTCTTTTAGAGTAGTTTCTTCTTGATTTTTAATGAAGAATTCCTAAATTTGTGTGGATATTACCCAGATTTTGGGTTGTAAACTATGAAATCGTGTGCCCGGATTTTGCAAGGATTTTTGATAAAATAGTCCAGACTTTCCCTGCCCGGATAAGTGCGGAAATTTGAATTTGAAGATTTGAATAATATCCAATGCTCTGATACAATTTTTTTTCATAAATCTAAATTTCTTATCCGTGGCCGGATTTTGGAATATGAATCCATATATTTCTTGATTCTCAGTTTGATTCATCATTGAGAGTATTGAGACAAAATCATGATCCGAATCTTGGTTTTGTTCGAATGTTCGAAACTCATCATTCCGGAATATTGAAAGAATATTTAAAATAACAAACCATTTTTTAAATTTGGATTTGAAATTTTTATTCTTAATTCTTATGCCGAATTGAAACTTTTAAAATTCCATAATGGTGATCTTAAAATGAAGTATTAGAGTTTCATCATCCGTAATTTTCAGTCAGAATAGGAATTTCAAATTTGTATTCAGGTTAAAAATGCAGAATTTGAAATTAAAATCCAAAATTTTCCAAAACAAAACACAAAACAGGGAAAACCACGGTTATAAAATAAGATCTTAACTCATTTTCTAAATTGCGTTCCTTGAAAAATCCAAGTTTCAATTTTTCACAGGATTACAATAATGAAATAAATTATCAAGGATAAATTAATGTTGATAAAATAACTTGTACTTTATCTTCGGGTTCAGGAAATACATTTTATTTGTTTGTTGTTTATCTTTTTTTTTATTGTCGATAGGGTAAGTGTTCCTAATGTGGCATGTGTACCTAATGTTAACATACTGTTCGATTTTGCCTGTTTTTGACGTTATTTTTCACTTATCACAATTATCAAAAAAATGATAATGTAAAGGATCATGTGAACTTTCATTTTACAAACAAATTAGCTTTCTAATTCACAAGATTTTTCGTAAAATCCGGATTGTTTCCAAGTATGTCCAAATTGAATGGAATTGTTAGCAAATTTCTTTAAAAAAAAAACCTGTTTAGAAATAGAAGATTAAAGCTGAATTTGTCAACAGATTTTTTTGAAATTTTTTGTCGGATTGTTTTTTATCATGATTTAAGTAATAAGTATGTTAGAACGATGTTTTGTTCGTGTAAAAACTAAAAAAAGCATATGTCCACAATTAGGAACACTATTTTCAATGTGTTCCTAATTATGGACAAAGTCAAAGTTTTCCAAACTATATCAAAGTCATAGAATGTATTTGAAATAATTTTGATTGAAAAAATTGTGTTTTAACATAATTTTCAACAATCTGTTAAAATAAACTGTTTTGAGCTAATAAAACATGATTTTTTTTTACTTCAGTATATCTCAAAGCTTAAAATGTTGAAAAAATATTTTCGCCAGGTTGTAAGGAACGCACCTTTCGCGACAGAAAAGGAAACCATCAAGTTACAGAGAGCTTCTTAACGAGAACAGAATCGAAAGGAAAAATTTAAAAAAAAATCTCAATAAAATACGTTGTATACCGTCTTTTGGGGCATCATGCAACACTTTTCAACTTCAATTGCTTCTTAAACCCTAATGTCCACTGATAATCCTACCGTTTGTACATCAAAAGTTTTAAGGTTAATGGCACATCAAATTAACGTTGTCAGAAAAATAATTGGTTTCACCAGTTATTTTTAAATTTACATAACATTTGATTTTCAGCCTACTTAGAAAAAGAGTTATCTAAGTTGCAAAATCCTTTGTTCTTAATGAAAAATCAAACAAAATTTTTTTTAAAGTTTTTGACATATTTGTGATGTTGTTACGCATAAGCACGATCTGCAGTTATTTAAGCTTTTGTTAGAATTAAAGTTTATATTTTTTCTTTTAAAAGAAAGCAGAAGGGTGCTGATGCATTTAGGGATAAATAATACTACAAAAATTTTACATCATATTCTAGCATATGGAAACAAGATTTAAACTGTGAATCATTGAACTGCATGTCGATGCATTTTAGCCCAGACTAGTAACGAAATTTTAAAAATATTTATTTTAAAAAATTAAATGATTTTTCAAAAAATATTCATACACCAACAGTGTTGATATAGGATAATAAGTTCCATATAAAGTTTGTAGGTAATATCACTAAGTCGATCCGTCCCATTGTGTAAAGTTTTATACGGCATCAAAAATGTAACAATTTCGATGTTTCGAATTTTCTATGAGATTCAAAAACTTCATTAAACTCTCTCACGATGTGAGAAACTATGGCGTCATCGCTTTTTTTATCATTAAATGATAATTTTAATCAATTATATTAAAATGAAAGTTAAATAAGTGTTGTGGTACCCAAATGTTGCACTAACAATGCTGTTGCATGATGCTTTGTTTAACTGAACTTATTTGTATCCATTACAATTAATTTTCTACTTTTTGAAATATAATAAATGTATCCATTGGAAAAGGTAAAGTTTGAATTTAAATGAGCTCAATATTCACTATTTTCTTCAAAACTAACGTAAAGGAATATTGTGTAGGATTTAAAAAGTTCTTATTTCCCTATTCATATTCAAATCGTTGTTATATTTATAAAATGGTGAGTTTTAAGATTTTTCTTTTTAAAGTAATAAAAAAACAGACTCATATGCAAAATCAGGAACAAAAAGTGTAATATTTGGGTACGCGAATACATTTTTCCTCATAGGTTAACATTAGGAACACCCATATGTTAACATTAGGAACAATTAGTGCCATATTAGGAACTTCGACACACTTTATAAAACATGATATTTTTCGTAAATTAAGGCTTGAAATGATTATTTCAAACCAAAACAGAGTTCAGAAAAAAATTTGGAATTGTATATCTAAATATTAAAGATTCGGCGCAATAATATCAAATCTAAAAACCTCTGACAAAATATAGCGAAATTAGGCTCATTTACCCTACTTCCAACAAAAAAATTAACTAAAATCTGAATGTATAGCGTATACAAGAGCTAAAAATAAATCAGTTTTAAACCCCAAATAAGTTTTTTTTCAAAAAAAAGCCTTCAAGATCCCTTATTCATTTTGAAAAATTCAAAAAAAAAATTATTACTTATAGGATCTATTTTCGAAATTTATGATTTAATGAATAACTATTAATATATAAGAACCTGAACCCGAATAATGAGAAACTTTTAGTATCACTTTTTTCACTATTCTTTATGTATGCATTTTTCAAGCAAAAATGTTCTAGGAAAAAATTTGACACCAAAACCCCCCTTATGAGGTAGTTCTTGCTACGGCCCTGCATTGGTTTAACAAAGAAAGTCATTAAAAAAGGAAGTTTATTGGTTACTCGCTGACCCGGTGTGTTTTACCACACCTTGTAAAATTGATGGAAATTTTGATAATTTAAATTGGTTAGGTCAATATTTTAGAGTTAAATTCACACATTATTGTAAATACCCTTAAATTAAAAGTTGTAACATAAGTTTTAAATTGCAATACAGAAGAGATTAATTCTAATTTTCTCAATTTTTTCTGTTCTCAAACCGTGACCTAATTGTTTTTTCCCATTATTATTATATGTCTTAAATTATGACACAGTATTTATTTATTCATAAGCTCCTAAATTCTGCAAAAAAAAACATTTTTCTTGTATAAAACTCCTCTCCCATTGAAAATTTTGTTCCATTTGCTTAATTAGTTTTCAAGTTCTTAAAAAAAATGTGAAAGTCCCCCTGATTTATAATCAAGAAAACATTTCTCGTACCCAAAACCTTTCTATGCAAAATTTGCAAATTTCTCGAGTTTTTTTTTTAAAGTATAGATATACCCTTCTCGATTTTCTATCTCTCCACCAAAAAAAAAAGGAATCTAAAATGCTTATCTTAATATACTTTCCTATGACAAAATTGGCCCCATTTGCATATAATTTTATCTAGTTTTGGAAAAAAAAATCTATAAAAGCCCCCTATTTCCCTATTCATCCACTTACTGGAATAAGAGAGGGATCCCGAATAAGCATAGAAACATGTCTCAATACCAAAAAAACCCTTGCCAACTAAAGTTAGTTTTTTTCGTATTCTATAGATGTATGGTGCACCCGTCTCCTTTTCCTATCTAACTCAATGGAATAAGGGAAGGGTCCCAAATAATTCAAAAACATTACTTGTATCAAGATACAATCCCATACAAAATGTGGTGCCTATCGACTGATTAATTTTCGACATCTTAAAAAACTGTGGTGGTCTCATTCCTTTTTCCAATTTGTTCACTGGAATCAGGGAGGAGTTTTAAAGAACCATACACAGCAAGAAAAATTCGTGTAATTTTAGATTGAAAACGATGCACGAAAACGGAACATCGATTTTGATCTAAAATTCTACCACTGTGTATTTTTTTCAATGATGTAATTTTGGGAGCGTGTAAATTTAGATCGAAATCGATGCACGAAAACCGATGAAGAAAGCTGCGTGTAAAAATACACAGGCATGTATATTTTAAGCCTTTCCATCGTTAATATTAAAAAATATTCATTAAAAATATCAGGTTTTCAGTGTTGCGATTCTAATTAATTAAAAAATTATGGGATCTAATTTTCATGTGGTATATATTTACTAAATAATACTTAACAAAAAACGGTCACCCACTAACACGAGAATAATTATTGTATTCTTCTTCCCAACACAGGGCTAGGCTGGAGATGTTGTATCTGATGAATTTTTAGTATTTTTACGGGTCAACCATTGTATACCGGACTATTATGATTATTACACCCTTGACCTTTGATCACACCAATTTCCAGGTCGATTCTCGAAAATTGGCTGTTTCTGTAATTCAAATAGAATTTTTATAATTTCTCATTAAAATACTTACAATGTTTTTATTTCATTTCACTTACCACTTCATAATACACATATCCGACAAAATTTTGCCTGGGCGGAATGCAACCGAGACTTCCGAGCGACTTTGGCTAATCATAGAAGAACCACCATCTCGAGTCAAAAGTAAACAAACGTTTTCCGCGAAAAACATTGCATCTGTTATGTTTCACATAGTTTTCGATGTAATTTTAGATCTTACTTGTAATATCTTATTGAACAAATATAAATTTACACTATTTGTGATATAAATTTCATCGATCGTTTGAACTTTGCATTACGGAATGTAATTTTAAACCAAAACAATTTATTTCTATTCACTTTGTGAAAAAAGACTAAAATTACATCAAAAGGTGTTGAAAATTACATCTTTTTTGAATTACACTTGTGAAAAAATAGATCGCTCGTGTTTTAGATTGCGTATACTTTTAGAAATTTTTTGCTGTGTAGGGTCTTTTTCCGTATGCAAATATCCTACCATGCCAGATTTTGTTCCATTCCCAAAGTGCATGGGAGGTAAGAAGGACTTCAAACCATCTTGGGAACATTTCGTTCACTCAAATAATGAAAATTCCATAAAATGTTTTTCTTGTTTCGCTTCAATCTAGTTGTCATGTATCATTTTGCTTGGGAGCTCAAGTCTTCATGCCAGTAGTGCTTTTGCAGTCATATCATCTTTGGTACACTTTTTAGCGCACTTTCGACACAGAGTTTGCTAAATAGGCGTTGGATTTTTGCAACCACTTCTATGGGTGTACTAATAATTCAATCATTAAGAGCTCAAATCTCAAAATTAATTTGCGTCGTTGCTTTTAAAGTGACTAAATTTTTTCAAATTTTAAAATACTAGAGATGTAACGAATAATCGGCCGGACGAATTTTTGGCGACGAAATTGTCATGTCATAATTGTCAAATTTTTCAAATGTTTTTGGATAATTTATAATATATCCAAAAGTTTGTTGAAAAAGCTTCACAATCATCAAAAACTTATACTTGAGGTAAAACATCTTAGGTGTAAACATGAATCTTTCACTGTAGATATCTTTATTCTTTGATTACCGATTATTCCAGATTTTCTTGATGTATCCAGGCTTGTCCATAAATTCAATAAAGAATTTGAGATGAGTTGAATCGGGCTCGGATGCCCAGATATTGTTCAAAATTTCCCAGATTATGCCGGGTTAACTCTAATTGTTCGCTAAATAAAATTAAAAACTCAAATTTTTCTGTGATTTTTTTTTTAGTTTTGTAATCAAAACGGATTTTAAAAAAAATTTAAGAAAAACAATTTTTTTTTTATCCTTTAAATATCTACTTTTTTTTTCCTCTTGTTTGTTTTTCACCACCCTTTCTTACAAATTTTTCAAAAAATTATCATGAAATGTCCGACCGTGTGATAGAAAGTTTAGTATGCTAAAGCTTAAAAATCATTGTTTTTTAACCTCTATCTTGAAGATATCTTGCTCAAATTCGACTTTCATCTGATTCGATATCAAACAAGCAATTTCAAATTGCTTGACAGTTTTGTCCCAGATTTCACAGGAACCCATTCTCTTTGGTTTGGTTTGGTCCTTAAAGGGGCAAGTCATCTGATGTCCTTTCAGTTATTGGTGACATTTCGAATATCAGAGAGACCTCTATTCAAGGCCGTGCTAACGGGGAGGGGGTTTAAATTAAATCATCCTAGGCTTGTTTCATACACATACTATATGACGTTCACCAATTGAAACTATTTTTTAATTGTAAATTTTGAATTGCAGTTCAATTAACTTTTTGTATTGAAACTCTAAATAAGACATACAAAAACCCTACCTCGTTTTTAGAATGGGATTTTATTTAGAAGTGTAACTTGCTAACTACTAACTTACTACTAAGTGTAACGACTAATTTTCACTTCCAAATCAATTTATCAAATACTAATTTTATACATCAACAAGTTGGAAACTATGTAACAGACGTTTACCTCTCACGATGGTCAACAGAATAAGCAAAAAAAAATCTAAAATCTAATCCTCTTCCCTATCACTAAAAATTTTTATTTAAAACTATCATTTATGTCATTAAAAATGTGATGCTGATATGAAATATTCTTCAAAAAACCCATTTTAATCTCAGTTTAATTTTGTGTTTCTTGTTTTCTAAATACTCAACATCAAATTTGAAAAGATTTTGATCAGCGATGAATTTAAAACGTAGTTTTGATTAATTTTGGGGCCCTGAATCTAAATATGCAATTTTCTATCAGCTTTTGTTATTCAAATAACTTTAACAAAATAGGTTAAAATTTTTTAAGGATGTTCTGCGCTTTTTTAAAAAAAACTTGGAAACAAAAGCATAACATTTTAAAATAAAAGTTTTGAATCAATTATCAACTTTCCCAAGACTTCAATGAGTTCTACGAAAAAAAATAATAGAAGTTTTCTATTTGTTTACTTTCCCTCACCTAACGAATATTTAAACAAGTTTGAAACCGAATTGAAATTTAGATTTTTTTTTAAAGCATAAATCTAATTGTTTTGCAGGTTTCAAAACATTTGTGAATGAAATCAAGTTTTTTTTACTTTCTCCATTAATGTCAAAAATACTTGTAATGACATCTTTCCACATTTTTTAAAACTGTTGAATTTTACGCTTTTAGATCATGCAACATCATCATCATAAAAATATTATTCCCTATTTGGATAAATTATACTTAATAACGAAATCAGAATCAGATTTCTTTTCAAATTTAGGTTTGATAGTTAATCAGTTATCAATGATTGATTTCATCTAAAGCAAACACATTTTAAAATTCCAAATTATCAAAACCAAATTTGATCAAATATTCCAGTTCAAGACACCTACCAAATCTACCAAATCAACCATTAAAACATAAGCACCAAAATTCTGTTCCTTTGATTTATCAATTAAATTCTATAAATAAGTTATTTTAATGGTAAGGCGTGTAATTGAAAAAAATATATTCTGAAATGTGCAAAAACTTATCTTTTTTTTTCATATATTGTTTGAATTTTCACATGAATTTACCGAATTTTATGAATTTTATAGTCAATTTTTTTTTAATTTTAAAGTTAATTAACCGAATTTTAAAGTCAAGCTATTTAATTTTTTTTTAATATTTTTGATAAGTTTGTCTAAGTTTTTCAATTCTGAGTTTTTGTGTTCTAAAAACATAATCCTTAAACAAATTTTTTTCATCAAAAGTTCACATTTCAAATCGCGATCTTATTTTTCAAATTCTAAACAAAACAGCTGAATTTTTCAATCAACCCTTCAGTTGAAAATGAAGAAAGGAAATGTAAATTAAGATGAACAAAAAAAAACAATTATTATTATTTTACAAACAATTTATCGTGGTTAGTTTTCTCCTGATCTGATGTTTATTTTAGAATTAAGATTATTTTTTTAATCTAGGTTTTAAAAATATTTATCTAAAATTTGAAAAACTAGACTGCTTAGAAATTATTTTGAAGCAATTCCTTGTTCATGATAAGGATAATCATTTGGAAAATTTTATCAATGACTAACCAAAAATATAATTGATTTGAAACTTTTATTGTGATTGGTTTGGATTTAATTTATTTTATCAGTATAATTTTTTTTGAGTTTGTGTGATATTCATCAGTAAGAAAATGATGTGAGAAATTTATTATCTTGTTAATAGTGAACTTTTGGTATTGTTATTATTTTTAGCTGAATTTGAATTTCGAATTTCAAAAATGTAATTTTTGTAATTTTTGTAACTTTTGTCATTTTTGTCACTTTTGTCATTTTTGTCATTTTTGTCATTTTTGTCATTTTTGTCATTTTTGTCATTTTTGTCATTTTTGTCATTTTTGTCATTTTTGTCATTTTTGTCATTTTTGTCATTTTTGTCATTTTTGTCATTTTTGTCATTTTTGTCATTTTTGTCATTTTTGTCATTTTTGTCATTTTTGTCATTTTTGTCATTTTTGTCATTTTTGTCATTTTTGTCATTTTTGTCATTTTTGTCATTTTTGTCATTTTTGTCATTTTTGTCATTTTTGTCATTTTTGTCATTTTTGTCATTTTTGTCATTTTTGTCATTTTTGTCATTTTTGTCATTTTTTTCATTTTTGTCATTCTTGTCATTTTTGTCATTTTTTTCATTTTTGTCATTCTTGTCATTTTTGTCATTTTTTTCATTTTTGTCATTCTTGTCATTTTTGTCATTTTTGTCATTTTTGTCATTTTTGTCATTTTTGTCATTTTTGTCATTTTTGTCATTTTTGTCATTTTTGTCATTTTTGTCATTTTTGTCATTTTTGTCATTTTTGTCATTTTTGTCATTTTTGTCATTTTTGTCATTTTTGTCATTTTTGTCATTTTTGTCATTTTTGTCATTTTTGTCATTTTTGTCATTTTTGTCATTTTTGTCATTTTTGTCATTTTTGTCATTTTTGTCATTTTTGTCATTTTTGTCATTTTTGTCATTTTTGTCATTTTTGTCATTTTTGTCATTTTTGTCATTTTTGTCATTTTTGTCATTTTTGTCATTTTTGTCATTTTTGTCATTTTTGTCATTTTTGTCATTTTTGTCATTTTTGTCATTTTTGTCATTTTTGTCATTTTTGTCATTTTTGTCATTTTTGTCATTTTTGTCATTTTTGTCATTTTTGTCATTTTTGTCATTTTTGTCATTTTTGTCATTTTTGTCATTTTTGTCATTTTTGTCATTTTTGTCATTTTGTCATTTTTGTCATTTTTGTCATTTTTGTCATTTTTGTCATTTTTGTCATTTTTGTCATTTTTGTCATTTTTGTCATTTTTGTCATTTTGTCATTTTTGTCATTTTTGTCATTTTTGTCATTTTTGTCATTTTTGTCATTTTTGTCATTTTTGTCATTTTTGTCATTTTTGTCATTTTTGTCATTTTTGTCATTTTTGTCATTTTTGTCATTTTTGTCATTTTTGTCATTTTTGTCATTTTTGTCATTTTTGTCATTTTTGTCATTTTTGTCATTTTTGTCATTTTTGTCATTTTTGTCATTTTTGTCATTTTTGTCATTTTTGTCATTTTTGTCATTTTTGTCATTTTTGTCATTTTTGTCATTTTTGTCATTTTTGTCATTTTTGTCATTTTTGTCATTTTTGTCATTTTTGTCATTTTTGTCATTTTTGTCATTTTTGTCATTTTTGTCATTTTTGTCATTTTTGTCATTTTTGTCATTTTTGTCATTTTTGTCATTTTTGTCATTTTTGTCATTTTTGTCATTTTTGTAATTTTTGTAATTTTTGTAATTTTTGTAATTTTTGTCATTTTTGTCATTTTTGTCATTTTTGTCATTTTTGTCATTTTTGTCATTTTTGTCATTTTTGTCATTTTTGTCATTTTTGTCATTTTTGTCATTTTTGTCATTTTTGTCATTTTTGTCATTTTTGTCATTTTTGTCATTTTTGTCATTTTTGTCATTTTTGTCATTTTTGTCATTTTTGTCATTTTTGTCATTTTTGTCATTTTTGTCATTTTTGTCATTTTTGTCATTTTTGTCATTTTTGTCATTTTTGTCATTTTTGTCATTTTTGTCATTTTTGTCATTTTTGTCATTTTTGTCATTTTTGTCATTTTTGTCATTTTTGTCATTTTTGTCATTTTTGTCATTTTTGTCATTTTTGTCATTTTTGTCATTTTTGTCATTTTTGTCATTTTTGTCATTTTTGTCATTTTTGTCATTTTTGTCATTTTTGTCATTTTTGTCATTTTTGTCATTTTTGTCATTTTTGTCATTTTTGTCATTTTTGTCATTTTTGTCATTTTTGTCATTTTTGTCATTTTTGTCATTTTTGTCATTTTTGTCATTTTTGTCATTTTTGTCATTTTTGTCATTTTTGTCATTTTTGTCATTTTTGTCATTTTTGTCATTTTTGTCATTTTTGTCATTTTTGTCATTTTTGTCATTTTTGTCATTTTTGTCATTTTTGTCATTTTTGTCATTTTTGTCATTTTTGTCATTTTTGTCATTTTTGTCATTTTTGTCATTTTTGTAATTTTTGCAATTTTTGTCATTTTTGTCATTTTTGTCATTTTTGTCATTTTTGTCATTTTTGTCATTTTTGTCATTTTTGTCATTTTTGTCATTTTTGTCATTTTTGTCATTTTTGTCATTTTTGTCATTTTTGTCATTTTTGTCATTTTTGTCATTTTTGTCATTTTTGTCATTTTTGTCATTTTTGTCATTTTTGTCATTTTTGTCATTTTTGTCATTTTTGTCATTTTTGTCATTTTTGTCATTTTTGTCATTTTTGTCATTTTTGTCATTTTTGTCATTTTTGTCATTTTTGTCATTTTTGTCATTTTTGTCATTTTTGTCATTTTTGTCATTTTTGTCATTTTTGTCATTTTTGTCATTTTTGTCATTTTTGTCATTTTTGTCATTTTTGTCATTTTTGTCATTTTTGTCATTTTTGTCATTTTTGTCATTTTTGTCATTTTTGTCATTTTTGTCATTTTTGTCATTTTTGTCATTTTTGTCATTTTTGTCATTTTTGTCATTTTTGTCATTTTTGTCATTTTTGTCATTTTTGTCATTTTCGTCATTTCTGTCATTTTTGTCATTTTTGTCATTTTTGTCATTTTTGTCATTTTTGTCATTTTTGTCATTTTTGTCATTTTTGTCATTTTTGTCATTTTTGTCATTTTTGTCATTTTTGTCATTTTTGTCATTTTTGTCATTTTTGTCATTTTTGTCATTTTTGTCATTTTTGTCATTTTTGTCATTTTTGTCATTTTTGTCATTTTTGTCATTTTTGTCATTTTTGTCATTTTTGTCATTTTTGTCATTTTTGTCATTTTTGTCATTTTTGTCATTTTTGTCATTTTTGTCATTTTTGTCATTTTTGTCATTTTTGTCATTTTTGTCATTTTTGTCATTTTTGTCATTTTTGTCATTTTTGTCATTTTTGTCATTTTTGTCATTTTTGTCATTTTTGTCATTTTTGTCATTTTTGTCATTTTTGTCATTTTTGTCATTTTTGTCATTTTTGTCATTTTTGTCATTTTTGTCATTTTTGTCATTTTTGTCATTTTTGTCATTTTTGTCATTTTTGTCATTTTTGTCATTTTTGTCATTTTCGTCATTTTTGTCATTTTTGTCATTTTTGTCATTTTTGTCATTTTGTCATTTTTGTCATTTTTGTCATTTTTGTCATTTTTGTCATTTTTGTCATTTTTGTCATTTTTGTCATTTTTGTCATTTTTGTCATTTTTGTCATTTTTGTCATTTTTGTCATTTTTGTCATTTTTGTCATTTTTGTCATTTTTGTCATTTTTGTCATTTTTATCATTTTTGTCATTTTTGTCATTTTTGTCATTTTTGTCATTTTTGTCATTTTTGTCATTTTTGTCGAACTAATCCAAATCCATCAATGGATAGCGCAAATACATTTAGTCAAGTAACTTTGTCGAAAACAGCGATGAGCTACAACGAAGCCTCTGGCCTGCAGTCAATTTTGACTGCAAATGTGTGGTTCTTGGCCCACTGTGCGTTTGCGAATTTCTTTCACTCAAAAATTTATTTCGATTTTCAAGTTTGTAAATATTTATTTACCTTTGCTTACAACAATGCTTTGATAAAATATGACTTAAATTCAATACTGTTTCAATGGCCAACATCTCATATATAACTTATTATGTATGTAGTTCTCTTAGAGGTCTACCAATATCTATCACAAAGCTGCTCGGCTCCTGTATGAGATTTATATCCCAAACTTTTACATAATTAATAAAGGCTAAATTTCTTAATGTTCTATGGCATTCTACAGCAGGCACATACAAAAATAGACTGATCCAAAGTTCCGTGATCTTTCGAATATAACCTTTAGCCATTTTAGGCTACCACCGTCTTGCAGTAAGCCATCAGCTGCTTCAAACTGCAGGGTTGCAAACAGCACTCGTCCACAATACCCCGGGGACTTTTGCGGAACCGCGGAGGAATCATATCGTTTCTTCCGGTTGTCGATCGGAATCCATACCCTTGCGGATACATCATGGTCATCCAGAGGGGCGTCTTCTGGGAGTTTTGGGACGAATCCATCTGGGTGTTGGCCGGAACAATCACATCAGTCGAGGGCATCATCATGTTTACCACATCCTGGTCCTGGCCCATGATGGCATTCATCCAGTCACTGTCGAATCCGGCGCGTTCAAAGTCTACGCCTGTTGTGGAAGTATAAAAATCAAAATTAAATCAGTTAAGTTTGTTGATAAGCTGTCAAAAAAATTGTATAACTCACCTCCTCGCTTCCCACCGTAATGCAAATCTGGGAATTCCTCACAAATCATCGACAGCGTT
>NW_026598370.1:0-31697 GCF_029784155.1 Uranotaenia lowii | reverse complement strand
CCCTCAGAGGCCGAACTATTTTTGGAGGAACTGAACCTGAAACGCATCCGCGCTCTTCCACCGCGTTGAAGAGGAGAGCATCACTTTGTTGTTGACCAAGGAGAAAAAAAACTCCGGAAGTGGACAAGTGTTCGCGAAATGCCACTCCGGCTGAACGCAAAAGCCAACAGAAAGGAGAGAACGGAGAAAAAATCCCAAAAATATATATCACACACCCGGACAAAAGTGGGTGAGCCATTTTTTGTTGATCCTCCAACGAAACCGGTGAAACCTGCTGAACGCCGATTTTGAACAAAACTGCTCAAAAATGAATCAACAGATGAGGAAAGGAACGTCGAAGGAAGAGATCGTGGCGCGTGTGAGTACGAAAAAGAAGAGGACACCCCAAAGCGATCGAGTCGGCTGCAGTTTTGGGAAAAGATGAGCAACAGGTTCGACACTTGGAGATGCTGCAAAATTTAAAGCGATTGAGAAAAAAAAACATATCCACAACACATAACATCGACAAAACTGAAAGTGCTTTCGTTGGAACCTGCAAAAGTGGGAACCTGTTTTGTGTATTTATTTTTTGCATGAACTAATGAAGAAGAATTTTATTCAAAGGTGATGAACGTTCATTTTTTGTGGTGAATTGGAACATTTATAACAATCACCTCCACACTTTCTAACTGACCATTTCTATAATTTTTTTCTAAATTTGATCAGATTCTTCATTTATGTAATTTTTCTTAAATAAAAAAATTGTTTCAACATTTTGTGGAAATCGTTTTTATTTCTCATATATATTGACTTAACTTGAAATTGGTCAAGGCCCAAAGTGCGGAATTGAATTTGATGGACTTACACTTGTTTTACGAGATCTTGAATCACAGCTTCGTTTGGCGTTTCTCTGAATGGATTACACGCTCATGATGTAATTATCCATTTTTGAGTAAGAGAAGTTTGTCGCAATAAATGAGAACATTTCGATTTGTTGCTTGACAAATGGCATTCATGCAACAATTTTTTTTCACACTTTTTTTCACAGAGAAAGAAGAAATTTTCTACGGAGCGAAAATTTGTGACATCCATCCAAGTCAAAGCCTACTCAACTTGATTATCAAAACTCATTTTCCCATTATTGTCTATGTATGTATTGGTTTTTTTATCAGACCTTCTAAAAATTATTTTTGTAACAATTCTTCAGTCTTGTACAAGGTTTTCCATAATTGATTTGAAACCTTCAAGAGTGTAAAGTTTGCCCTATAGAATATTTTTTGCTTGAGAGTTTTTTCTGCGCTTTTAGGAAGCAGTATTTTTTCTGAGACTCCTAATAAACTCGTTAGAATTTTGAGAAAACATTTTGATCTCTTTTTGGACGCACCTGGGAAGCTTAGAAAAAAAATTCCCTTTATATTTTTCAGGGTGCAACGTGAAAATGATACAATTTGTTTAATTAAAAAAAACTCAAACTTTATACATTTCTCTTCGGAATCGATTTCAATATCATTTTAATTTCTTCCCTAATCTCTCCAAACGTTTTTTAATGTGTCCAACCTCGAATGCCCAACGTCTTAGATCTTCCCTAGCATGTACTTCTAGATACTGAAATCAAGTGTGTTCAAATTCGGTGACGGTGCAAGCCTTTCGGATGAACTGATAAAACAAGGAAAATTCAGTTTTCACCATTTCTGAACGATCAATGCTGCCTTGAAAAAGAAGTATTTTAGCGCAAGAATGCAGATGGCCTCCAAAAATGTGTTAAATGTAGAACGCCTTGCGATAGTAAATTCTCTTTCTTCCCCAAAAAAATTTCAGCTGACGTATTTTGATATTGCGTGACTGCTTTTTTAACCGCTGGTTTATCACAAAAAACATGCTCCTTAAACACGATAATTTTGCTTGCTAGTGTTTGTCTCCAAAGTTAAAAACTTTTCGACCGAAATAAAAGTTGTCAATTAACTTAGTTTGTAATTTTCCTACTTATAGAAAATGTCGAAATCGTTCCCGAAGAGACATGAAAATTGGTTTGAGTTGTATGCAATAAATAAAGTGTACAACTTTCACGTTACCACCCTATATAGTGTGAGTATGACACTAAAATAAGCGTTATTTCTATCAACTCTCCATCGAAGTGTTGTTCTATTGGTGTTAATATTTTTTTTGCTGTGACTGAAACAACTTCAACGGATAATTTATTATTAGTGACTTTACTTTACTTTCTTAACATTAATTGGGGTCAAATTTAGGAAAATAAAAATCATCAGCTTGAGAAGTCACTTAATAATATTTAAATTTTCAAGGTTATGTATGATTTTAAGAAACATGAGGTTCAATGTAGGGGAGATAAGGGCATAACGAGCACCCAGGGCATAATAAGCACTACTCTTTTCTATAAAATTTTGTATTTTTTTAAATAAATTTTCATGAGGATTTGTTTCGTACTTCCTATAGCATTAATTTTTCAAAAAAAACAGTTATCTCTTTATTACCTTTACAGAGACATTTAAAAAAAATCAGCTAGGTTCTCAAGTAACGAAAATATTATAATTTTTGAGCATCACGAATCAAGCTCTCATGATCTTAAAATCATCTTGATCTATAATGTACGCACTTCAATATGATGTACACATTGTTTCTCAATTTTTACCATCATAAAATTTTTGATTTTTGATTTTTCACTTCTATCAATTTTAAAACACGTTTTTACTTGAATTTGTTGACTCGGGGCATATAGAGCACCATTGATCGAGGCACGATGAGCATTTTCTGCCATAGAATCTAGCAGCGAATTAAAATTGATTTATAGAGCCACAACTTGACTAGTTTACATCATTATGCCCCTACAGTGGCTGGTTTTCAGCTTTTGGAAAAAAAAATTAAAATGCATTTTTATCTTCATGATTTTTATCTTGTTTTTTAAGTTTCAGCACATTAGGAAAAAGGCTTTTCAAGTGTCTGAACACGAAACAATAATGTAATCTCCATATTATAGCTATTTTCTATGGTTAAATAAGCGTTTTCCTTAAGGTGGCCATTATGCCCTTATCACCCTTATATTTAATAAATTTCTCGTAAATATCATGAATTTCACGAAACAGATACAGCGGCTCACCGACAGAACTTAAAACCGCGATTTCAGCTTCAGTACAACGGCGCGTTAGCCAATCACACCACGGTAAAAGTGATGGAATCGCCCAAATAAATTGTATAAGTCGTGCTCTATCGGACGACTGCTGGACCTTCCATCGATACACTCCATGTTTATCTCGAATGTGTTCTTACCTCCTATTGATTTCTCTTGCGACGATTCCATCCAGTTCACCGTGGTGTAATTGGCAAAGGCGCTGATGTTCTGAAGCGGAGATCGCGGGTTTTCAAGTCGTTGATCCATTGCATCTTTTTCGATAAATTCATGATATTTACGGCTTATGTTCTTCCTTTTAAGTGATCCTCATGTTTCATTAAAACATCCATCACCTTGAAAAATTTATAATATTCAGGTACGAAATGTACGAAGACAGAATCAAAAGATTAGATATTTCTTTTGTATCGTAGCTTTTTTTCCTGGAGACGATATTTCGAGTTGTTTTTGAAAAGGAATAAGATGAAAAAATATCGGAGTGTTTTTAAGCTTTTATATTTTTTATTTGCAATACAAAGATTCTAAGTGCAACAGAATTACGCGGTCGATTGAATATGAATTATTCGAGATGACTGGAACCTTCACTACCAAATTGACATTTCTGGGTTTGATAAGGGTGGCAAAACCTGGTATAAATAACAGTTAAAAAGTATGATTTAACGTGCACTGAATGACGTTTGATGACGAAAAAACCATCTATTGGTACAGGAAAAGCAAATTAATAGCCTTTTCTCACGGAGGACTCGCCGTCTTTAGTTTAATAACCGTTTTAAAATAAATTCATTCCAAAAATACCTCTGAAAGGCAGCGCTTATCAATATGCCTCCAAATCAGTACCGTCCCCAACTGACGTCAGTATCGCTGCCCTTATGTAAAACCTCATTCGTTCGTCAGTACCTTTTTCTGGAATAAAAATGGAAAATACATCAACCAATACCGATTTTACCAATCTAAATCAAATCCATAACGAATAATTACTTCTATTAGATAATGACCCAAGGGTAGCCACTCGCTACGTACTTCGATTGTCTTATCGTACGTACCTATCGTAGTCGATATCTATAAATATCGCAATTTTCCCTCATGCGAGTACACGCGGCTGCACCCAGAAAGCCAATTACATCACTTGGTTCCTCGCCGTCAGCATGAATTTGTGAATTTTCTCCCCCACTTCAACCGGAAACGGCGGCCAAGCGCATTCGAGAACACCTGGCTTTACAGGTAACTACTAGTCGTCGTTGACGTAGTCCTTCCGCTGGCTGCCTGGACAGCCAAATCGGTGTTGGTTCTGACGACAGGAAAGGAAATCCGCAAAATCAATCAAAACCGGATTGGATCGCCAAGCGTGAAAATGCTTGGACCGACTATGCGATGCGATGGTGGGATAGCCTAAAATAAAATCCCTTTCCATAGTGCGGCGGTTGTCAGTCTGGGGTAGAATGGGCGCAATTCAATCAAGGAGGAACCGCACCGAGTTGGTTTCCGGAAGCAATAAGGGGTGAAGGAACGAAGAGTTCAGGGCAGGTCATGTAATCAAGTTTTATCTACACAATATTGCAAAGACAAGTAGCTCTTCCCAGCTGACGTCACCAGCTGCTGCTGTCCAGATTCTTCAACCGGTGCTGGCGAATGACGTTCCGAAGGATGAAGAATGGGAAATTTGGAAAATTGTTGCTTTTGTGATTGCGTCGGTTTTTCTTCTCCCTTGGACCATGAATTATCCCCAAGACGATTTGGTGTTGGTTGATGAAGGGAGTCTCGTTGGGGTATGTTCGATTGATGAATGAAATTTTAAACATTACACAGTGAAGCTTTTCGTACGTCAGCAATTATCCTGCTTTAATACAACATACAGCAATTGAAGACCCCTCCGAGCCGGGGGAAAATTGTGATTAGATAAAACTGACCTGTTCGTGATTTGTGTTTGACGTTAGCAGTCAGTCAAATCCAATCAGGTGGGATTGTAGCTAATTCCAACCGCAAGAATTGCTTACCAATCGCTAGAATATTTATTGCGCTTAACGAGGTTTCCGGTGGGTTTGTTTTGGATTGGAGTGAGAACAGAATCGGTTGCGAATATTTTTAGCTTTCTTCCTAACCGGGTGTGATTCCTATAGTGATTCGATCAGAAAGGTTTCGCTCCGTTGAGCCAATTAATCAAGGAGCTGTTTGATTGGTAAAGTTGTGACGTACATAGGTATTTGAACGATTTCATGATATTTTTTATTCGGTTACCAAAATTAAACTACTTAAATCGCAAATCGTCATTCTTGGGCTGATAAGCGTTACTTCGGTGTATCATTTTCCAGTAGATTGAATATAAAATCTGAAAAAAATCTCAAATGCATATCAAATGGTTGACGACTGGTGGATAATGTGCCACTCGAGACCACATACACTCAATCTTTGGGTAGTGGTAATATTACCTATTATCTTTAAACTCTGATTCTCAACTAATGATGGTTGGGGTGCAAGCAACTTTAGCGCAGGTCGGGTAACCAACCCCAGTGGATGCTTTGGTCGCATGCGAACTGATATAGGGGGCTCCGTCTGCGTCTGTTCTCATATCAGGGGCGACCGGCGGAATGCAACAAGGTCCTGGTGGTGCTCGGGACCCAAAACAGCAACATCACGACGGTCAACCAGCGAGATAGTAAGGTTAGCTGCGGACCTTACGAGCCCGATTGCAACGTACAATGAATGAGAAATTTCGGATGGAAAAGGCAAACCCAACGAAGAAAAGAGACCAGCGATTCGAAACATGGGTTGGAACATGGAACTGTCGATCTCTAAATTTCATGGGCAGTACCTGCATGCTTTCCAACGAATTGAAGAGCCGCAAATTCGACATCGTAGCGCTGCAGGAGGTATGCTGGAAGAGCTCCGCGGTACGAACGTTCCGAGATGGTTATACCATCTACCAGTGCTACTGTAACTTTCACGAGCTAGGAACAGCTTTTGTAGTTATGGGGAAAATGCAGAAGCGAGTGATCGGGTGGTGGCCGATCGACCCACAAATGTGTCGGTGGAGAATACGCGCAGCTGAAACATGATTAAGAGCGTTGTCCAAAACATGAAAGCAAGATCGTCATCGGAGATTTTAACGCTCCGGTAGGCCAGAAGGAGGAATTCAAATCGACAAATTAAAGGTTCAGCGCGCACCAGCTGACCAACAAAAACGGCCTTAGACTTGTAGATTTTGCCACCTCGAAACGACTGGCCGTACGAAGAAGCTTTTCCCGGCATCGTCTCTCACTCAAATACACCTGGAGATCACCGTACCAAACGCAATCACAGATCAACAGACGTTTTGATGGACAGTCGGCACTTCTCAGACATCATCGACGTCACATCCTGTCGAGGCGCCAACATCGAGTCACACCACTATCTGGTGATGGTGAAGATGCGCCGAAAACTCTACGTAGTGAACAACACGACGCCCGCCTCGATTAATATCGCACGATTGAAGCAACCTGCGATGGCAGCAATAGCTCGAAGCAGCGCTGCCGGCAGAAGAACTCTCGAGAACTGTTGGGATGCCATGAAGACAGTCATCAATAGCGTTGCCGAGAATGTCATCGAGCATGTGAAACGAACTTGACGGATTGACTAGTTCGAAAAGGAGTGTAGGAGGGTCATAGACGAAGGGTACACCGCGCGAGCGACAGGCACAGGTAGATGAACAAAATCATTACTAAGTAACCGCATCAAACTGGCCAGCATGTGCTACTGCTTTTTTCAACATGTGGTCCTAATATTTTTTCAGATTTTCCTTCTGAGACATTAATGATTGTCTATCAATATAAACAATGATGGGTGTTCAGGCGTTAAAGAATGATTATGAGAGCGACGTTCAAAATGTATCATCAAGCATGTCGATCACCGTTGATTAGCCACGTGACGAATAGCAACGGTGGCCCCCGATGGGACATGGCATATTTTTATGTATATAGCTAGTGTTGATGCTCGACAAATATTCAATGGGTACTTTTACCACGCGCGTATCACAGCACTCGCAGGTATAAGTATTCTAGCTTGAAACAAATCTTGATTGCTTTTCTTGAGCGATTTTCCGAACATTGATCTCAAGCAAACAGATTCATCTCATCAGGAACCAGCAGAGGAATCAGTATTCGCCATCTTCCGAGCGCCATAGCAGTTTTGGTTTGTAGAAATCTACACCCAAGGTAGTCTAACTTGTGATTTTCACACCGCGGACAAACTTTCCGGCCTTAACGGTTGTTGGGGAACACATTTTTACCAAGGGCGCACTCATTCAAAATGGTGAAGGAAAATCATATGATTCCAAATGCCCACTTCCACAAGTACTGGCAACGACACATCCGGACCTGGTTCAACCATCCGGCTCGAAGGACCATGATGAGCTTCTGTCCTCGAATCCGGCCGCGAGGGACCAGCAGAGGAATCCAAGTATCGCCATTACGGGAGCGCAATAGCAGCTGTGGTTTGTACTGATCCACTACCAGGTAGACCAGGTAGGGCACACTCACCGTGAATATAATATTAAGGCCCATTATTCACTTGGCCAATGAAAATTGGCCCAATAATTGTAAATGCACCATCAGCAATTAAAATCAAGTTGGTGATTAATATTAGAACCAAAACAAAAAGCAATTACATTGTACCACAAAATTTAGCAGTTTTACACTGGAGCACAAAAGTTTTGGAACAAGTTTTTTTTTTTTTAATAAAACCTTTTGAGGAGAAATTGTATTGGATGAATAAAGGCGTGCTGTAGAAAGAATTGCAAGTACATTTAGCCAGTTGCACTTTACAGCGTCGATCAAAATTATAACGGCACTTCGAAAACTAGATATTTTGGAAAAATTGGAAACCGCTTTCGGTGCTACTATTCAAGGTGACAATTTCAACATTGCTTGGAGCTGTTCATATAAGTTGCTGACTACAGTACGGTCCAAAAAGACTACTTCTACAAAACAAAAATAAATTTGGGAATTTTATTTGCGAGAAAATACCCGAAAGTCAACCATTGGTGGTGTGTCCGGTATTTTTGGTGTCAACAAGTGTGATTCGAATGGTGGTAATATGGCTAGCAAGGCGGAGAAGAAATTAGCAGCGGACCTTCTGACGCGACGACGAGCGTGTGCCGAGCGAGATGTGGTGGAGAAGTTCGATCCACTGCAACGAAGATATCCCGGTCGTGAACAAGCTGCAATATCTTCTACAGTCCCTGGAGTCCCTGGAACTCAGGAAGGAATTTTTTCGAGGCCTGTACAATCTCCTATCGATAAAGCGTGAGTTCGCACAAGAACTCAACACTTCGGTTGATGACTTTCAGCGACATGTCAAGGCATTGGGAAAATTGAGCGAACCAGTAGAGCACTGGGACACTCCACTTATTTTCATTCTTTCGAATAAATTGGATGCAGAACGATCTAGCTGTGCTGTGGGATAGCGAAATACATCGAGTGCAAACTAAATCTTTCCCCGAACGGGTGAATCAGCTGTTTATTGTTGCTGCTGGCGACTTACCTTGAGTTCCTGTGTTGGTGGATGCCGTCGACTGGAGACGGGAAGTAAACCTCGAAGTCCGAACCCCCCATTGGTAACAACCCCGAACAGATAGTCATCAGGCCGGCTTCATGAAGGGACGGTCTACGACGGACCAGATCTTTCCACTACTGCAATTCCACCAAAAATGCCACGACCACCAAGTTCCAACGGACCATATATTCAAATATTCATGTACTTCAAAGCCGCATACAACACGATCGACCTTGATGAGCTATAGAACACCATAGAGGATTGACCCAAGTAACAATTTTAGCTTTATTATGGTCCAAATGGCGGATTTCTTTAAAATTCCGTTAACTACTGGAAAATCGTATTTCACCCCCACAACATAAGCACAGATATAAGTATTGGGCGAAAGGACTGAACAAGGAGTAGTCAAATTTCACCTTACGACGCAATCTTGAAATTCAAGATGGCGGCTTCCGAATAACTTTAAAGTGTTGTAAACGACTAACAATTAGACGAAGCCCCACAATATGGGTATAGGGTGCGAGGGCTTAACGAATAAAAGACAAATTTCGCTATCTCACGCCTCCCAAGAAAGTGACTTCCGCTGATCTTCAAAATGCTATGAATGATCGAAAATGATCGAAGCCGCCATCTTGGATTTCAAGATGGCGTTAGATAGCGAAATTTGACTTTCACTCTGGGTAAAAGGGCAGCCCAATAACCATAATGTAGGGGTTTAATGCGATTTTTAGTCACTTACGGCATGGGTGAGCAACCTTATGAACCGATGGGCCAATTTGAATTTATAATATTTCCAGCGGTCTGCACTCAGAATATCACTTATTTAAAATTGAAAAATCTTCATGCGTAGTGATCAATCAATATTCAAATTGAACGTCATTCTTTTTTAATAACAAATTATTGACAAACAAAAACTAAAAAAGAAAAGAAAACGAGAAATCATCAATTATTTATCTGAAAAGTTTGAAGGGAAGTTCAACACAATTTTTTTAACACAAAACGAACAATACCAGCCGAAATTGATCGGGTTTAGTTAGTTTTTATGAAAAATTTGGAATAATTAATTTTTTTTTAAATATTTTATCTTTTTTGCAAAAAAAAAAAGTTCTTCCAAAAAGAGACAGAATTTAATCCGTTTTAATTGTTTATCAAAAATTAAAATTTTTCGAGGCATTTGTATTGTTCTTAGCAAATTTAAACCGTTTTCTACAAAAATCACTTCAGTTATAAGTTACATTAAGAAATTTCTCTCACTTGACTAAAATTCCTAATTTTTGACGTTTTTTTTAAATTTATCTATAATTTATATCATTATCAAAAATAAAAAAAATTGCGCTACAAACGAAGACATTCCTGTTTTTTTTTTATTAAAACCCCATTTCAAATTAAACGTTGAGAAAAATTGTCGAAATTTCAAAAGAATCCCCAAATTCTTAATCAGGATATCTCGAATCCCAGGTAAACTTCCCCGCTATTTTCCCTTAGAAAAGCCATCAACAATAACCTAAGCGGCTGACTAAATAACGATAAGTAACTTTATCGCCTTTGAAAGGTTTTGCCACAGGTTTATAATGTTTTCCTCTCTCTAATAGCCACCATTTGGTTATCTTTTATTTTATTAAAAAAGTAATTTCTATTTGAACAAAATTGTTTTTTAATTTAAAGTTTCGTATAAGTTCCTTGCATTGAGATGTTTAACATGGTTCTAAACGATCACAGAAAAAATCCCCAAAATCCCCAGAAAAAAAGTATCCGTAGAGTAAAATAGTAGCTCTTTTACCTCGTCAAAGCTGAAAAAAGTTGAAGAAATCCAAGTCTAAAGTTTTGGCTCGAAATAACTTGAAATTTCAATTTTTTATTTATCAAATCTTCAGTCAAAAGTCTCTTACGGTTTCACAACTCAACCTATACTTACAAATGTTTGGACAAGCCCGATGACTTGTGAGATACTGTTATCAGGAAACAGGGATCAAGATTTCAGAATCGATTTGGCCTACAGAAAACAAGTCTCTCAGAGCTAGCTAGTGAATACTTAAAATGCCCTGCTGTGCAAAGAAACATCCCGTGATTATGGGGCTGATTGGGTGCATAAACAGTTACCATGTCGCTGATGAAGATGATACTTGCGAACTTGATAACTTGTTGATCGTCAGTGGTGTTCATATTTGTTAAATTTTAAACAAGTTTCAATTTTTTAAGAATGACTGGTCATTTTTTTATCTGGTATTTTGATGCTTAAAAAATTCAAATCAAACTATTCTTAGAATTGAGAAATATTTTTTGAAACACAGAACCAAAATGCAAAATTTTCGTCCTTTTCAATCAACTGCCAATTTTTGATTTTGTTGTTTTGCATAAATTCTCTTGATGCTGCCGAATCCTCGCAAATTGTCCATCAGCAGGTATAGCATTATCGATGGAAATGACCGGGTCAATTTTAAAACAATTTCGCCTGGTTAAACAATTTTCTGGAGGAACTGCCACCGGTTGGTTGACTGCCTGATTACCGCGAAATAATGGTAGGGTTGGCTTGTTGTTTTTTTTGCTTGTGGGACACTGCGAAATTTTGTATCACATTGTAAGGCAATATTTAAATTTAAATTTGAAAATTTTACGGATTGATTTCAAATTCTTAAAAATTTTAAATCAATTTTAGGGTTTTTTGGTCAATATTCAATTTTGTGTTTTCTATTACTCCCATTTATAATTTGGGTGTAAGCCTTAATTGGTACTCTCACAGCCCATCGTGATAGCGATCTTTGAGGTCAAAAATAATTTTAAAATGCTCCCATAAATTGTATGATCAAGGTTGAATATCTTCATTCGATGCCGGACTCGAAGCGTCAACATTGTAACAGCATACCCAACTCATTCGTGTGCTTAGATGCATCGTCTCCGCATCATAAGTAAGGTATGTCCATATTGAAATTGAAAGTACACATTCGAATTGATGAAATACATCACAACTGGCCCCATAGGACAGATGTCTCGTCTGTTGAGGTCCGTTTGAGATCCCTTCACCTGCAACAGCTTCCTACTGGAACCGGGCTCTGACCACATTTGGCTTTGAATGCTTTACTAAAGCTCCCTTCTTCTCGTAGTATACCCCAGGTCAGTTATGCGAAGCGAAGCGAGGAGTCTGTTCTGTGTTCTATTCTGTCAAGTTCGACAGTTTCCATTGCCGGAGTCTGGAGGTCACCGCGTGTGTTGATGCGCGGCGTATGTTTGTTCTGTTTCGGAGGAACCTTTCACCAGGTAAATTGAACCAGTATCGATTGCCTCCTGGAGAACGAGAACGTAAACGGGCCCGTTCTGTAAAAATATTCTATCTTTAGCTCAAGTACGACCAGCTTTTGCCCGCCGAAACCCTGTCCCGCGAGATGTCGGGGGGATGCGACTTTAAAAATAAGCTCGTTATTTGGAAACAAGTTCTGGTGGAGATCGTAAAAAGTGATCTGGTTTGGCGGTATATATTGTTTACGCGCCTCGTTTAATTCTTTTTTCAGTATGATCTTGTTTTCAATTTGCGCCGAAATGTACAACCTTACTTGGAAAATTACTATTAATTACTAATAACACAAAAATCAGAAAAATCACATTTTATCAGGTTCCAAGCTATGGCGATCGCCATTCTTAGTTCAAAATGAGAATTCCTGGTCGATGAAATTTTAAAGCAGTCATTAATTACGTCAACTATTAGTTACATAATGACTGACAACAAACCCCATTAAACGATCCTAATGATCGATCAAAGGGGTCAGGTGTTAATTGCATTGCACATAACATATTGACCCCTCTGATTGCCATCAATTCTCGCCAAAATTCAAAGAACGCGCTTGTCGCGGGAAAAAAGAAGCCTCAATCAATCACTTAATCAATTACAAACGTTGGCAGAGGAGCACTGGCTATCATCGATGATCGGGCCATCATCTGTTTTCGGCACCTGTTTGAAAGCGGGCGTCGCGCATCAGCCGTTTAGCCACACCGAATTGGGTAATATAGTATCTAGTATGTGTTAGGATGAATGATTTATCAAAACCGTTTAACCATCATCACAGAGAACGAGATGCTCATCATATCTTAGGCACCTGAATCCGTTTGCGTTTCGTTGCGATGCGTAGACTACTGTTGAAAAAAAAATGTGAGTTTAAGCCCATGGCATAAGTATTGATAAGAATGCTTATAGCCACAGAGTCACTCAACAGCTTCCAATGATCATTGATTTTCTGAAGCGACTTCGAAACTGAGCTAAACCGAGACTGAACCTTGGTAACGTGAGAGATCAGGAAAATTGATCTCTTGGGTTGAGCTCCCGTATGAGGTCTGCAAGGGGCCCGGATGGTGAAGAATGGTACCCCTAGTAAACATGTGGTCAAGAAAACCATCAATCGTTCCATCTCGGAATCTTGGAGATTTCTTGTTTTGATCTACTATGCGTCTCCATCACGGCCTTACGATTGCTTGCCGCACATTGAAGATGATCATTCATCAGTTGTCATACTTTTCGACGCGCCGCTTCACCAACATTTGGTGCCTTTGTTGACGATCATTAACGTACCTACTCAAGCGTTTTGCAGAAATTTTTCACCGCAAAGCCTCTCCAAAAATAAACTTCAAAGCACCCAGATGCTCGAACAGGTTAATTCGTCTCCAAAACAAGTTCCTTCATATCTAAGAAACTGAACGCGTGTGTAGTGTTTTTTTTTTTTTATTTCTCCCAACAAATAGGCAAAGGGGGAATCTTATGACTAAGATGCGACGCGATAGATGGGTGACTCAATCAATCATTTGGCCGCAGGTGCCGCCAAGCTTTTTTTACTGGCTTCTGCTTCTCCCATCTGTTTACAACTTTAAACTGAAGAAAAGGCAGATTCGCTTTTCGGCTTAAAATTTCGCGCTGATTGCTGCCGATTACCGGCGCAACAAATAAAAAACGGTGTGCGTTTTATTATGAACACCTCTGTCATAACCAAATTTACATGGATCGGGTGTCTATCTTACTATTGGCGGCTGCTGCTACTGACTAAACCAGTTTCGGAACAGTCTAATCAGCGAAATCCCGAACGGCCTTCTCCGGGCGACCAATTTGCAGATTGCCTAAAAAAGCTTGTAAAAAGTTGAAATTTTCTCCCACGCTTGAACAGATTAAGTTTTGTGAAACGTGGAGTTTTAAATGTGATGAGCCATAATTGTAGTTGGAAAACTGACAAACCTCTATTACGACAACATTAAAGGGGTGCAAATTGAAAATCAGTCACTTGAACAGACAACTTTTTCATGGCATTTTTGTTCTCATTCCCATACCCATTCCCATTCTCATTCTCACTCTCATTCTCATTCTCAATCTCATTCTCATTCTCATTCTCATTCTCATTCTCATTCTCATTGTCATTCTCATCTTCATTCTCATTCTCATTCTCATTCTCATTCTCATTCTCATTCTCATTCTCATTCTCATTCTCATTCTCATTCTCATTCCCATTCTCATTCTCATTCTCATTCTCATTCTCATTCTCATTCTCATTCTCATTCTCATTCTCATTCTCATTCTCATTCTCATTCTCATTCTCATTCTCATTCTCATTCTCATTCTCATTCTCATTCTCATTCTCATTCTCATTCTCATTCTCATTCTCATTCTCATTCTCATTCTCATTCTCATTCTCATTCTCATTCTCATTCTCATTCTCATTCTCATTCTCATTCTCATTCTCATTCTCATTCTCATTCTCATTCTCATTCTCATTCTCATTCTCATTCTCATTCTCATTCTCATTCTCATTCTCATTCTCATTCTCATTCTCATTCTCATTCTCATTCTCATTCTCATTCTCATTCTCATTCTCATTCTCATTCTCATTCTCATTCTCATTCTCATTCTCATTCTCATTCTCATTCTCATTCTCATTCTCATTCTCATTCTCATTCTCATTCTCATTCTCATTCTCATTCTCATTCTCATTCTCATTCTCATTCTCATTCTCATTCTCATTCTCATTCTCATTCTCATTCTCATTCTCATTCTCATTCTCATTCTCATTCTCATTCTCATTCTCATTCTCATTCTCATTCTCATTCTCATTCTCATTCTCATTCTCATTCTCATTCTCATTCTCATTCTCATTCTCATTCTCATTCTCATTCTCATTCTCATTCTCATTCTCATTCTCATTCTCATTCTCATTCTCATTCTCATTCTCATTCTCATTCTCATTCTCATTCTCATTCTCATTCTCATTCTCATTCTCATTCTCATTCTCATTCTCATTCTCATTCTCATTCTCATTCTCATTCTCATTCTCATTCTCATTCTCATTCTCATTCTCATTCTCATTCTCATTCTCATTCTCATTCTCATTCTCATTCTCATTCTCATTCTCATTCTCATTCTCATTCTCATTCTCATTCTCATTCTCATTCTCATTCTCATTCTCATTCTCATTCTCATTCTCATTCTCATTCTCATTCTCATTCTCATTCTCATTCTCATTCTCATTCTCATTCTCATTCTCATTCTCATTCTCATTCTCATTCTCATTCTCATTCTCATTCTCATTCTCATTCTCATTCTCATTCTCATTCTCATTCTCATTCTCATTCTCATTCTCATTCTCATTCTCATTCTCATTCTCATTCTCATTCTCATTCTCATTCTCATTCTCATTCTCATTCTCATTCTCATTCTCATTCTCATTCTCATTCTCATTCTCATTCTCATTCTCATTCTCATTCTCATTCTCATTCTCATTCTCATTCTCATTCTCATTCTCATTCTCATTCTCATTCTCATTCTCATTCTCATTCTCATTCTCATTCTCATTCTCATTCTCATTCTCATTCTCATTCTCATTCTCATTCTCATTCTCATTCTCATTCTCATTCTCATTCTCATTCTCATTCTCATTCTCATTCTCATTCTCATTCTCATTCTCATTCTCATTCTCATTCTCATTCTCATTCTCATTCTCATTCTCATTCTCATTCTCATTCTCATTCTCATTCTCATTCTCATTCTCATTCTCATTCTCATTCTCATTCTCATTCTCATTCTCATTCTCATTCTCATTCTGATCTTCAGCTTTTCATCATCATCCTTACCAATTTCCAATTTCAATCTCCAAAAAAGGAAAAAAAATTATCTTATCTTCTGTTTTTTTCCTGATATTACAGCTCTCGTGCCGTACAGAGACTCAGACTGAGACTCAGGCTGAGACTCAGACTGAGACTCAGGCTGAGACTCAGGCTGAGACTCAGACTGAGACTCAGACTGAGACTCAGACTGAGACTCAGACTGAGTCTCAGACTGAGACTCAGACTGAGACTCAAACTGAGACTCAAACTGAGACTCAGACTGAGACTCAGACTGAGACTCAGACTCAGACTCAGACTCAGACTCAGACTGAGACTCAGACTCTGGCTAAGACTCAGACTCAGACTCAGACTCACACTCAGACTGAGACTCAGACTCAGACTCAGACTCAGACTCAGACTCGGACTCGGACTCAGACTCAGACTCAGACTCAGACTCAGACTCAGACTCAGACTCAGACTCAGACTCAGACTCAGACTCAGACTCAGACTCAGACTCAGACTCAGACTCAGACTCAGACTCAGACTCAGACTCAGATTCAGATTCAGACTCAGAGTAAGACTCAGAGTAAGACTCAGACTCAGACTTAGACTCACACTCAGACCTCGAGTCAAACACAGACTCAGACTCAGACTCAGACTCAGACTTAGACTCAGGTTCAGACTCAGACTCAGACTCAGACTAAGACTAACACTCAAACTCAGACTCAGACTCAGACTCAGACTCAGAGTAAGACTCTCAGACTCAGACTCAGACTCATACTTAGACTCACTTTCAGACCTCGAGTCAAACACAGACTCAGACTCAGACTCAGACTCAGACTCTGGCTCAGACTCAGACTCAGACTCAGCTCAGACCTCGAGTCAAACTCGGACTCAGACTCAGACTCAGACTTAGACTCAAACTATCACCCAGACGTCGAGTCAGACTCAGTTATTGACTCAATTTCAGACTGAAACTCAGACTGAGACTCAGACCTCGAGTCAGACTCAGATTCAGATTCAAAGTCTAATTTAATCCTCGAGTCAAACTCGGACTCGGACTCAAATTCAGACTCAAATTCAGATTCCGACTCAGACTTAGACTTACAATAAGACTAGGACTCAAGTTAAGGTTCAGATTCTTAGTGTTCGGTAATACGTTTAAATAGTAATTATCTATTTATTAATCATCTTAGGTAATCGATTACAAATTTAAATGTTAGTTGTTGTTTAATTTAATCTCCAAAAAAGAAAAAATACATCTAATCTTCTGCAAAAAAAATTAAAATTATTGCAGCTCTGCTGCCGTCCGCTTGATTGCAAAGAAGTAGCGAAATTTGATCCCTGAGCTAGATTCGAGGCCTGATGAAGTCTTTTGTATCCTACGCAAAAAACGCGCGTCTAAAACTGATTTTATGACCGCGCGCTCGATTGGGTCCTATCGAAACGAGATTCACCCAGAAGGATAACAGCAGGTGTTTATGGGTCACCACAGCATAAGATTTTTACTGCTCACTAGGCTTTTACCAAAATTTACTACAGAAGATGGCTTTTTTAAGCGTCCGGTTTTATATTAATCGCCGTTTCCCTTGAGCTGGTTCAAAATTAATCGATTTTGTTGTTTTGAACTTCGGAGAGATTGGCAAAACCATCGAATCGGAATCCCTCATCGAAAAAGTGTATAAAAAACATCAAGCGAATCGAAATTCAATACGCTGTAAATTTAACACGATCTGTTATCGTTACGGCAACATAAAATAGTGCAAGGACATTGATCGTCTGGGTTGATCAGTCAATTGATCTCGGTAGAACTCGATTGAGAGCAGATTTTCTATAAAAGCATCGTCTAGACTTTAGAATATCGTCGGATCCCCCTCTCTCTGTAGCCTTCATTCAACCATTCCCGGTTTGATGTTTCAAGAGATCTTGGGGAGAGATTAATTAACCGAAAACAATGTCCGATCGTCTGGCTGCGCGCCAAAATCCGGTATCTGATCCAGAAGTGACAGAACCAGTTTTGTTTTGGTGCAGTTTTGTGCATTTTTTTTTTGCAACAAAATATTAAGAACGTTTTGAGATAAAAAAAAAACTTCCATGGTTCAAGAGCAACTTTCAGGCAGACTTGCAGTTTCTTGCATTCTTGAAGTTTTGTTTTGGTCGAAAGTTGGTAGTGGAAGCATTGTTTTGATTTTTGATCGTAAAGTTGCTTTACCCAAGGGATAATTTTAGCTCTAGGAACATTTCAGAAATCGCAAGGGCGCGATCAAATTGTCAACACATCGTCAATTTATTAAAACTCCATCTAAACTTAATAACACCTTTGACTGTTAAAAATGCTCTGAACATAAAAATTCCTGACTCAAGCCTTAAACTATGTAGGACTAAGAGGACCATGTATAACTCCCTCTTAAAATCATTTGGGATGTTGGAATCTACGAGTGGATCAGTGACTCCAACCATATGTCCATCGATATCCTTGATCACTTTTGTTTTAAAAGTTAAGTTGAAGATGCTTCAGTACAAAAAAAAAATCAAAACGATTTACTCCAATGCCACAATTTATGAGTAGAAATGAACTCATTTTGAGGATCGTTTAAGTTTTCAATAGGGATCATCATCCGCACAGTATTTGATTTATGTGAGAAACCTCCGCTGCAACTAATTATGACAGAAATCGTACAATCACCATCAACCACCTATGAATGACCTCATTCATGGTTGTTGGTTCAATGCAAAACCCGGGGACGGGCCGGGCGATTCGTTGCCATTTGTGGTCGTAATTTGATGACCGTTCAAACAATTATTCAAATATTGATATTTAAAAACGAATCAAACAAGAGAGTCTGCAGTGGACCTCATTAGCTCAACCTGAGAAATTATGTTTTATTTGTTCCTATTATTCGGGCACAGCTTGTCGTTGTCGTAATTCACCATTTTCCCACGGGTATTCTCCGATGATGGACCCATCCAACGACGACAAAGTGTCACTGCTGCTGGCTGCCGTTGCCTGTCTAATTCGCTAATTTTCTGTACGTGTGGGCTTGTTTTAGGAGTCACTTTTACGATCCCTCCCTCGTTATCCTCGATCAACTTCTCCGGAGACTATAGCGCTACAATGATTTGAGGTATAGGATCTAGGTGTAGAGAGCGACTAATTTCGCCAATCGTGTCTAACGCAGATGGTTTCATTCATTGGTGCGATGGTTCACATTATTTACGACTTAACTAGATGGTCATAAATTGAAATCCGGGGGTGCCAGTGGCTTGGGCGCGTTTGGTGGGGCTTATTAAGAACAACACACTATCATCTTTCTAGCGTTTAGGCGAGGAAGCCGGGCATGTGGCACAACCCACCCATGCTACTTCTCTAGCCGAATTTTGTCGCCTAATGGATTCCATCATTCATAACTCGTCCACCTTCTGTTTCGTTTCGGGGTGGGGGTTGACAAATTTTGTCAACGACTCTTCAAGTTCCTAGCTCAATGTAAGAAAATGTCAGAGTTGCCATGTAACGTCTTACGAACGGCGAACGGCCGAATACCGAATATTAACCTTTTCAACTATTCGGCCAAACGAATATTCATTCGGTCGAATATTCTATTGAGTTTTCAATGAAAAAACCTTAAGCGATTATCTCAATGCTTTGTATTTTTTCCATATTAATGCCTCTCATGTTTTTTAAGTCGATTATTTTCAACCAGATGAGATTATCGGTTGATTTTTAAAATTTCACCATTAACCGAAAAGACATCAGATGACTAGTCGGTTCTAGGGCGCTTATCACCAAAGAGATTGCGTTCCTGTTAAATCTGGGATAAAACATATCGAAACAGGTGCCAAGCTTTTTTGGAATGGCTTTCCTGTTATTGAATTAGATGAAGGTCGAATTTGAGGAACATGTCTTTAAAACAGTTGTTGAAAAGATAGATAATCTTAAACATTAAGCAAACCATACTTTCAACCACCCGTATCCAGACGGTCAAGCGTTCAGAACGATTTTTGAAAAAAAGGGCAAAATTTATTTATATTTTGAAATTTTTGAAAAGTTGAACACAAAATGTAAAAAATTTTAAAGAGGAATTTGGGTTTTTTATTTTATTTAGCAAATAATCTGAGTAAACCCGAGCAAAACTTGGGAAGTATAAAGCAATATCTGGGTATTCCGTCCAGTTTGACTTATCTAGATTCTTAACTGGATTCATGGGCAAGCTCGAATATATCAAGAAAATCTGGAATAAACTATAACCAAAGTATAAAGCGATACCGTTCAGCATCCTCCTGTACGATCTACAGTGAAAGATACGCGGATACACTTAAGATCAGGGGTGAGCAACACGCGGCCCGCGGGCCGCATGTGGCCCGCGAGACCCTTCTGTGCGGCCCGCGAAGCTTTTTTCAAATTTTCATACCTTAACTTTTTTTTCTACAATGAATAGCGAGGAAAATTTCAGATTGATAACTTTTTTCTGGCATTTTAAACGTTTATTATGTACTGTTCAAGGCTTAAAAGCAATATTGATTATTAGCATAACGTAATATTGAAGTGTTTTTTATTCAGCATCCTTTTTTCTTATTTTACTCCTACCACTTTGAGAGCAAAATCCATTTATCCATCCAGTCGGAAGAACAGCCAAAAATCGGAACCTACACATGGTCAAAGGATTTTCGAAGTCGATTTAGTGATGTCACAACCTATTTTCATTTCAAGCAAAAATATAAAGTTGAATGATAAAAAAATATGCTCAGCAGATTATTTTTTTTAGATTATTCTAAACAATTCGGCAAAAAGGCTTGATCTCTTAGCATTCAAATACTGATAATAAATAAAACCAAAACCTGTGATATATTTTTTATTTCCGAATATTGACGAAAATTGCGAAAATTAAATAAAGCCTGGGTGAACGATTTTAAATTGTTTTTTCAACATGATTCAACACACAAAAATTATAAGTTCTTGATTAAAACAATTGATGGCTGAAATTCTGTGATTCCCAAATTCTCAAAATATCTTTGACGATTATCAGTGATGCTTTTTTTCAGAAATAGATCATTTATCACAAACATCATTAAATTGAGTTATTTCACTTATAATTCGCGATCCACATTACCAGAGTCAAAATATAGCTTTAGAAATTCTATCACAATGATATCTTAATAAGATTTGAAATGAGAATAATGAAAAATTCTAAAATCAGGTGTGTAGTTTTGAAGATAGTTGCTTAAAAATACATGAAATTGAACATATTTCTGTGACTTCGACAACCTTGTTCAACATCTGAATGCAATGATCTAACGAGCCTATAATAAACATGTATGTAGTCTCTTTACAATGATCCAATACAGATCTTCAATTTAAACAGAACAATTTTTTGAAGTTTGTAGGAAAAAAAAATCTAGGCTTAGAGAACAAATTTTAATGGTAGAAAAAAATCACAGAAAGTCAAATAGCCATTCAACGTCCAACGCCAAAGAGACTGTGATTTCTTAAAAAATATATTTACCACACTCTTAGTTATCACTGTGCTCACTGTGCACTGTGCACTAAGCTCCAAAAGATTTTTAAATGGAAGTGAAGACGAATAGTATCATCGGTTTAAACAAGAATGTTGTAAGAACGAATGTTCGCCAAGAAGTACTATTAATAAAGTGAGAGAATTTAAAAATGACAAAGATTTAGCGAGGTACATTTTCAATACCGTTATTTTAATGCCGTGTTGACTTACTGTTTTTGAACACGTGAATTCGTTTTATCTTTTCTTTTACAGATTTGTTCGCCAAAAATTTGTAATTATGAAAAATTTTATGAAGTTCTGACAGTTATCACAAAAAAAAATTATATTGAGTGAGGCCCGCCGACAAGATTTCAAATTTTAATTGGCCCGTTGGTTCAAAAGGTTGCTCACCTCTGCTTTAGATGTTTTGCTGAAACGATAAGGTTTTAATGGATGTGTAGCTTTTACAACTTTAGGATAAATTATTAATAAATTATCAAAAAATATTTGAAAAATTTACAAGTCTGTAGAAGATATTCGGCCTATTCGGCCGAATACTAAGCTCAACTATTCGGTGAGCTGAGTTTTCGGCTTAACGGTTTTTCGACGATATTCGGCACCGAATATTCGGCCGACCGAATATTCGGTACATCTCTACTTCTTACTGAGAAACTTGATAGACTCTGTGAGGGGTATTGATTCAAACTTTCAGTGAGCGGAAATGATGAGTTGAAATGAATCTTATTTTGTAATTTGAAACTTTTGGAAAAAGAACAGAAAAAAAGTTAAAAAACACGTGAAAAAAAATATCGCCTACCTCCAGTGCACAGTGGTTTAAAACTCGAAAAACATGATCATGGGCTTTTTGAAGGCTTGAATGTCAGAATAGCTTTGTGATATGTCCTACAATGTTTCGTCATTTTAAAATGCGCATATATTATTGTAATTTTTTTCCTGATCAATTCACCTATGAGTGAGATAATTTTTCCATGTTTTGTATTTATCATTTTATGTTTATGATGTTTTCGAAAAAGTTGTAGATCATCACATTTTAAAAAACTTTGTTGAAGACGTCAAAGCTTTTAGAGACGTCTTTTTAAACAACATGTTTATAAGACATTTCTTCAAAAACGAAAAATTTGTTGTCACTTCATTGAAGGTGTCAAGTCACTATTTTGAAGTTCAATGGTACTTTTTCGATTATTTCATTTAATAATTGTGTGTTTTTATTGTTCAATATATCTAAAAGTTGCAAACATACCAACAAAAATATATACATTAGACAGGACAATCTTTTAACTAACATGGACGAATAGTTTTATTTGAATGCATGACGTTTTACCACTAAAATAACTAAAATGAAAGATCGTAGATTGGCAAATTTCAGTATTTTTTCACACACTTACATAATTTCCCGCTATAACACGAATGTGGCAGAGTAGGCTGATCGAGGATTTGTTGAATCGGCTATACTAAAACTTTAAAACTGGCATCTTCCAGGTAAAATCCCGAAAAATAAATACATTTTCGCAACAATCAATGTTGGCAACATTCATCCTGAACTATCTAGAAAACTCCTATATTTCAAAACTAATGGTTCCACTGTTCATTAAAAACTAACTGATTTTATTTAAACTATTGCAATCAGGAAAAAAAAAGTTTTATTGAAAGTAGTTTACGGTTCAGCTTTCGGCAAAACCAGTAGCAAAAACAATTTGAATCCAAAAACCCGTTTCATTGAACATGTTAAAAAAATTGCACATTGTCAAACATGGGGACTCTTTTCTCACATCGTATACTTTGATAGCGATTATTACACCAAATTTTTACAAATGCGATGAAATTCGATGAAATTCTGTAACTGCCATTAAAATTTGCATCGTGCATGGCACTGCTTGAATGAGCGCGCAGACGGTTTGAGCAAAATCAAACGGGATAGAAATTTTTTGTACAAACATCTCTTTTGGCATGGTGTATGGTACTGCCTGTACAAATTATTTAGCCCCATCCGGGGTGGAGGTTGTTTTTTTTTCTGTTCTAGTTGCGGTTTTCGCCTGCGATCGTTTATGTTCGCGCGAAATACCGTGTGTTGGTGAGCATCTGATCAAACAGTCGTCGTGGAATTACGGAATTTGCACAGGCCATTTGGGGAGTGTATGGCTGCCTTAACACGTTCGTGGCCAAGAGACCAGAGATGCCAAAGTGCCTGATTTTTCAGGCATTGCCTGATTTTGCTAGACTCTGCCAGACAACCTTATAAGCCATTGAATTTCCCTGATTTTTGAAATTATGCCTGATTTTGAGTGATTTTATCAATGTCATGAAAAATGGGTAGTAAAGAACTGGAGTAGGTACCATAGCTGAAGTGAAAAAGTGAAAATGTGGCTGAATCAAAGTAATCGAATGATTTCCGTTATTTGAAAAAAGGGAATTAAAGGGAATCTTTCGATTACTTTGATGCAGTAGAATTATTCAACCAAGTAGGTTTACAACACATATTAGAGTGAAAAAGTGGAGCGATGACCAAAAAAAGGTCATCACTTTGAGCGAAATTTCCGTTACTTTAACGTAGCCTGATTTTGCCTGATTTTTATTTCGACAGTTCCCTGGTTTTTTCAAAAAAAAAGTGTTCGCAACCCTGCACGGGACCCATATTTGTGTGACGGGTGTATATCCTGGAAGGCTCTGTCACATGAAAAACGTGTGACGTTCTCTTCCTCAAGTTGGCCTCTCAGTTTAGCCGCACGCTGCAAATAGTGGAGTTCTCCCTATTTGTTTCTCGCCCGGAGAATTTCTTTGGGCCTACCAAAATTAACGTGGCGACGAACGTGTTAAAAGACGGTGCACACGCTCACTATCTCAACTTCATGCCATGCCGTTCTTACCCGATCAGGAGAGCATATCAAAATAATAACTCAAACGTATCTCACGAAGATATTTACATCTGATTCAGTTATTATTAAGTATTTTAAATTTCCGATTTTAAGTTTCTTCAATATGAATTATATCTTATTCTGATTGACTGACTTGAATGGAGTTCAGCTCATTTTCAATAAAAAAGATTTTTTTCGGATTGTCCTAAAATAAAATGATTATATCATATTTTGATATACGTGCAACTTTTTCTGAAACACGGACATCGAAGTCAACGGCCCAAACCGTGCGTTAATGAGTTTCGCTCAACAGCTCCATAAAATTGAATCCAATTTTAGGGAAACCAAAAATGGAGCATGGTTTTAGCATATAATGTGGTTTATTGACATTCCACTAACAAATTTTCTCGAAGCACTCATATCTTGATAAGTTATAATTTTGATAGGTTTTGTTCTGTCCAATATCAAACTATGCTATCTGAATGAGATATAATCTTGAAAGGAGCATATCTAAAATTGATATAATTTAGCTATGATCGCATAGATTTTTTGATATAATTTGAGATATTTTAACATCCTACGAGTACTGAATAATAACTCATTTAGAAAGGAAAAAATTAGTATCAAAATATCTCATTTTGATATAATTTAGTTTTTCCCTTCTGATCGGGTAGGAAGGAACATACTGAAGCGATGCCACACATACTGATTATCCGGTATTTATAAGAATTTTGAGGAAATTTTCGACCAAGAATCGGTATATACCAAATACCAACCGGTTTTTGGCAAAACATACCGATTTCATACGGATTTTTGTAAAATTCGTTCATACAGAAAAAAAATGTTTTCAAAATATAACAAAAACTATCGTTTTATCTATATTTTTTTTCTAATGCCTATTAAACCAGCAAGTAACATCTTTGTCGTCTATGCCTTGATCATCAAATTACATGGTAGATTAGAAATTATAGCAGTTAAAAATGTTGATTGATCATACCTTTTAAAATTAAGAATCCAAGAAAAGTGTACACTCGTGATAAAAAATTAGTATAAAGATTCAAGTAGCATATCAATACTGAATGATAATAAATAATGTTTCAAGAGAATAACACAACATACCTGCAGTCAACTGTCTCCTTAAAAGAAAATATAATGTTTTAAAATTGCGATACTCCATCACCCAAGAAACACAGATTAACCCAAGTAACACCGATTGTTTTGTAAGACTATTTAAGCCTCTTATGAAAGCTAAACTTGGTCTATTAGCCTGCTATAAAACATCAAATGTTACTTGGATAAGCCAACTGTTTTTTTTAGATTTATTATTGTTTTATGAAGGCTTTTCCAATGACAAATCTGACTTATGATAATGATAATAATAATATTGGATGCTAAAGTTTCTTATGAGAAAAGTAATCATGATTGAATACTTTTTACATTTTAACAAATAATTTCTATGAACAGATTTTCAAGCAAACTTAAATGAACTAAATTTTTATAACTAAACAGTTAAAGAACAATATATTAATAAATTCTAATTAATCATTAAACTGTAATAAATCAATTGACACCGAGAAAAAGTTTATCATGAATATTGAGATAAGTTGGTTATCAAATCTGTTTTTTTCTGGTGTTTCAGAATTTTTTGCAAATTGCATGGAGAAAAGACATTTTATATATTTACAAAGGTGTTTGACGTCAATCCTCTCCTGAAATTTTAATGTGACATCACTGAGAGAGAGAAATTGAGATAGTGTGCCTCGTCCGAATATCCGTTCAAAGAGTTGAATTAACACGAACCTGACAAAGCATTTGTCAAGAGTTTTATGCTACCATGCTCTTTTTTTTTCGTTCCTTGTTCTCTTTCCCTCTTCAAACCTTACACTGCACGCCAATCGATCGGTTGTTGTTGTTGCCAATCGAACGTTCTTTGATAATGTCCAAATCCCAAGCATAACCCTCTCAAAATCAGAATATTTTTGAAAAAGTTGTCAAATTTCTTAAAAAATTACAAAATTAACAAAATAGAAATTGAAATGTCCAAGATTAAAAAATTGATAAAATTAAGGAAAGTACTTCGATAAAATTGAGGACATTAACAGAATTTATTAAAATGACGAAATTGACCAAATCAACCCAATTTACAAAACTGACAAAAAAAAACAAAAATTTACAAAATTAGCAAATTTGACAAAATGGACAAAATGGACAAAATTGAATGAATTTACAAATTATAAATAAAAAAATGACAAAATTGAAAAAAAAGTTTAAAATAAAAAAACTGACAACAATGAAAAAAAATGACCAAAATTGACCAAATTTTCAAAAAATTAAAAAAATTGACTAAATAAACAAAATTGAAAAAATTTACAAATTTGACATAGATGAAAAACCTGAGGAAAATGTCAAATTGTGATTTTTCAAGATGTTAATCCACCATGGGAGCACGGATTCACCGCAGTTCCTGCCTAATTATACGCTAACGTGCTTTAGAAGTTTAGATTAGTTCGACAAATCTACAATTCAGCATGCGTACATCATACCTATTGCGTTGATGTAAGGTATATTTAGGAAGACCGAGTCAATCAGGTGGGCTAGTCTACTTACAGGTATTCCAACACCCGTGTTTATACCTGGCCATTTGACAATTGATTGAACATTCTTTTATACAGTCAGTTATAGAGGGAAACACATCTTACCTGTCGCCAACTTATGGGATTTGAAATTTATTTTGTCAATACTGGAAATCGAACCCAATACGCTGGGCAACTCAAAACCAAGACCAGTCCTTCTATCCGCTAGACCACTTGAGCACTATATGTTATGCCAAAGTGAGAAATATGAAGAAATTTTCAAAATAAATGAAGTCTTTTTTTTCAATTTTGTATTTTTCGTCAGTCTTTTAAATTAAGTCAATGTTGTAGATGTTCAGACGTTTATCAATTTCGATCATTTTTTCAATTTTGTCATTTTAGTCAATTGTTTAATTTTTTCAATTAGGTAATTTATGTCAATTTTCCAAATTTTGTCAATTCTGTCATTTTTGTCAAAAAATTTCAAATTTTGATCCATTTGTCAATTTTGTCACTTTTGTGAATTATGAAACTTTTGTTATTTTTGACATTTTAGTTTTTTTTTTTTTTTTTTTTCCTTTATTAATAACTTAAAATAATAATAATATAAAAAAAATATATAATATAAAGGCTCATTGGCTTTTACCATCACGGAGCCGGATTTCATGGTTGTTATTTATAAATGTAAAATAATAATATTTATTTTTTACAAAAAATCCTTGATGCATATCTGCATGGTATGTCCTTCTATTTGGAGGGATGATAAATCGTAAATGATTTTTCCTTGTCTTCAGTCAAACTGGATCATCGCATTGTTCAATCCGTTATTATATTTGTATTTTAGCTGCAACAATGAATCCGTTCATTCCATCCCAGTAGCTCGGAGAGTGCGGATGTGTTTTGTTTTTTCGCTGCTTTTCTCGTGCTATCGAGGTTAAAAATCAAACGAAGTTCCCTCAAGTAGTGGTCCTATTCGGTCGTCAATAGCCGAATTCATACAGCAGTGGAGGTTGGCCAACTGTATTCCTCCACCAGCCCAAGAGTGCGGTCCCGACGTCTGGACAGAAGCATCAATTTGTTTTGCCATCACCATCGGCACCAAGACCATCAGCAGAGCATCAATTGTGTCCCCCGATTATTCTGGATTTGGATACCTTACGGAAGACTATCCGGGCAATCCGGTTCTGTTTGCCGTACCCGGATAACGGATTCATTGAGCAGCTCCCCTGGGAATCCCTTGTTGACGTTTCCATATCAAGGCCATCTTCAATCAAAGAAGGAAGTCCGGTTGCCGTCGTTTCGCCGAAGCCTACTCCTATCAACGAGGTGTACCACGTGTCTGGACGACTCGAGAAGCTAACAGTGATTGCAAGTTTGTAAATTTTCTTTTTTCACTATCCTTTTTTCTATATTTTCTCTGTATATAGTTTTCATTCATTGTGTGCTTCGTTTTTATTGCTGGAGCGGGAGACATTTGTCTTTCCGCTTTAAAATATGAACGAAGGCGGGGGGTTAAACCCAGTTGGGGATGATGGGAACAACATCTCCGAAGATGAGGAGCTTCCGGAGGGTTCGGCTGAAGCTGGTCCTTCCAATGCTCATATTTCTTCGATGGAGGGTAAATCCACATCATCACCAACTGAGAGTAGAGCAACCCGGCTCCGAACATATCCTGATAGTTCAACTTTTTCTGGGCCTTGGGTGGTTTTTATCCGGCCCAAAGAAAACGGAAAAAGCTTAAATGTTGTTCAGATTACAAAAGATCTGGCGAGGTGGAACTCCGTAACCAGTATCACTAAGGTAAGACCGAACAAATTGCGCATTGTTGTGGCCAATCGGAAGGCTGCAAATGGAATTCTTGCCAGTAATTTTTTCAAATTAGAGTACCAGCTGTACATTCCGTCTCGAGACGTAGAGATCGAGGGTGTTATAACTGAAACGAGTCTGGAGGCGGAATATGTTAAGTCCCACGGCGTTGGTAAGTTTAAGAGCCTTGATTCGACTTCGGTCGAAATCTTGGATTGTCGTCAACTCACAACTGCCAACGTCGTTAATGGAGTTAAAAAGTATTCTCCTTCAGGCTCGTTTCGTGTGACCTTCGCGGGCACCGCTCTCCCTCACTACGTCTTGATTGACGGAATTTTAAGACTTCCTGTTCGTCTTTATGTGCCTCGCCCAATGCAGTGCAAAAATTGCATCAAATTGGGTCACACTGCGTCCCATTGCTGCAATAAGAAGCGCTGCCCTCTTTGTGGGGAGAGTCATGGGGAAGGAGCATGCTCAGCAATAGAGCAGAAATGCGTCTATTGCGGGGGCTCACCCCATGATATCTCGTTGTGCGAGGCATTTAAGGGCAGCTGGGATAAACAGAAGCGCTCTTTGAAAGAACGTTCCAAACGTTCTTACGCCGCTATACTAAAGAGCGCTTCTCCACCGACCCAACCTCAATCTAGTAACATATTTTCTGTGTTGTCAGTTGATCATGATGACACGGACACAGCTGATGATGAACACCCTGTCTGCTTTGTAGGAAACTCTCGAAAGCGCGCAAAAGCGACTTCTCCCAAAATACCTAACAAAATTGCAACCGTTATCCCTCCAATCACCATTGGGAAAAGGCCGACTAATGGGGAAAAAGTAAATCAAGTCCCTCCTGGTTTTCGAGGAAATATTTCTCCACAGAATAAACCGACAGCTTCGAGATCTTCAAATCCCGAATCCCAGATCCCGAATTCTAATCACTTTTCTAGTGAAACGTCTACTCAATCTGGGATTTTTAAACTAACTGAAATTTTAAATGGGATTTTTTCGTTTTTCAACGTTTCTGAATCAATTAGAAGCATTGTCACTGCAATGCTACCTATCGTGAAGTCATTTTTAATGCAGATGATGCAAACTTGGCCCCTTCTTTCAGTGTTTGTCTCTCTTGATGGCTAATTCAAGCCGAGAGGTCGGAGATATCACTGTATTACAGTGGAATTGCCGTAGTCTAATCCCCAAACTGGATCCGTTCAAATTTCTTCTGCATGAAACTAATTGTGATATTTTTGCTTTGTCCGAAACTTGGCTTTCTTCTCAAAATGATATCTCTTTCCACAATTTTAATATTATCCGCCTGGACCGTGACGATTCTTATGGAGGGGTGCTTTTAGGGATCAATAAGCGCCACTCATTTTATAGAATCCACCTTCCTTCGTCAGGTGGAATTGAAGCTGTTGCATGTCATACAACTGTAAGAGGTAGGGACTTATGCGTTGTCAGTTTATACTGGCCTCAGAGAGTTACAGTGGATCGAAGTCACCTAGAGAACCTTTGCTCAGTTTTGCCTGAGCCAAGGTTGATCCTGGGTGATTTCAATTCGCATGGAACTGTCTGGGGAGAACAAATTGACGATAGACGTTCTAATCTTATTTATGGCATTTGTAACAGTTTCAATTTAACAGTTTTGAACACGGGTGAAAAAACACGAGTACCTAAACCTCCTGCAAGACCAAGTGCAATTGACCTCTCACTCTGCTCAAACTCACTATCATTGGATTGCCAGTGGAAGGTAATCCCCGATCCCAATGGTAGTGACCACTTACCTATCAAAATTACAATCACCAATGGGGCCAGCTCTTCAAATCAAACAAATATGGTATATGACCTTACAAGACACATCGACTGGAAAAAGTACTCGGACGCAATTGATTCAGTCATAGATTCTGCGGCGGAAGTTTTACCTCCGTTGGAGGAATATACCTTTCTTGCTCGCTTGATTTATGATACTGCAGTTCAATCTCAAACGAAACCCATCCCAGATCCATCTGTCCGTAGAAGGCCTCCCAATCCATGGTGGGACAGTCAGTGTACCAAACTTTACGTGAACAAATCGAACGCTTTTAAAGTTTTTCGGAAACACGGAACCTTGGATAACTTCAACGCGTATTTTTCTCTTGAGCAGCAATTCAAAAACCTGATCAAGGGGAAAAAACGTGCGCATTGGCGTAATTTTGTGGGAGGTTTATCGCGGGAAACATCCTTAAGCACTTTGTGGAATGTGGCGCGAAGCATGCGTAATCGTTCTTCCACGAACGTAAGTGAAGAACATTCGCATAAATGGATTTTCAATTTCGCACGGAAAATCTGTCCAGATTCTACACCTGTGCAAAAAATCATCCGAAGTGTGCCTCCGAATAGATGTGATTTGGATTCCAGTTTCTCGATGGTGGAATTCTCACTTGCTCTCCTCTCTTGTAACAATTCAGCTCCGGGATTTGATAAAATAAAATTCAACTTGTTGAAAAACCTTCCGGATTCTGCTAAATTTCGCTTGTTGAATTTATTCAATCAATTCTTGGAGCAGAACATTGTTCCCGAAGATTGGAGACAAGTGAGAGTTATTGCCATCCAAAAGCCTGGGAAACCAGCGTCCGATTTTAATTCATACCGTCCAATAGCGATGTTGTCTTGTATTCGGAAATTGATGGAGAAAATGATTTTGTTCCGATTGGATAAATGGATGGAAACAAATGGTCTCCTTTCAGATACTCAGTTTGGGTTTCGCAGGGGCAAAGGGACAAATGATTGTCTTGCTTTGCTGTCTTCAGAGATACAAATGGCGTATGCGAAACGTGAACAAATGGCTTCAGTGTTTCTAGACATAAAGGGAGCTTTTGATGCAGTCTCTATAGAGGTTTTGTCAGACAAATTGCACTCACGGGGTCTGCCTCCTCTTTTGAACAACATCTTATACAATTTGCTTTGTGAGAAACGTTTGAATTTTGCTCACGGAGATATTGCAGTTAGAAGAACCTCTTACATGGGCCTCCCGCAGGGTTCATGTTTGAGTCCACTTTTGTACAACTTTTACGTAAGTGACATCGACAGTTGTCTCTCTGAAGGCTGCACTCTAAGACAACTTGCAGATGACAGCGTAGTGTCTGTCACAGGTTCTACTGAGTCTCATCTGCACAGACCTTTACAAGATACTTTAGACAGATTATCAACTTGGGCTTTGGGGCTTGGGATTGAGTTTTCTCCACAGAAAACGGAGATG
>NW_026598369.1:0-31777 GCF_029784155.1 Uranotaenia lowii | reverse complement strand
TAGAAAACTAGCAAAGGAAATAAAAATCTGAATTAAAATGTTTAAAAGAACAGGAAAGAGGGCCCCCATGAAATAATATTTCGTTTAGTTCCACCTAAATATATGTTAAGGATGCCCCCTGGCCTAGAGTAAACATTGCAGATTTTCCCGCATTTTTTGTTGGCTGAGCAAGTAAGCACAAATTTTTACAATACCTGGCAAAATCTCGACTTTTCAACACAAAATCCAAACCCATCTAAGCAGAATTCAGTGATAATTTAAAAATAAATCTATATAAAAGTGACTTAAAGTACATAAAATTAAGTCTTATTATGATCTTAGTTTACTCTTTTGTCCACTTAAACCCCGGGCATGTCCGAATAAATACGGGGAATCAGGATGCATTCCCTACAATAAATGATACTTCACTTTCTCTCATTTATTGAAGAAACAAAATATTTTAAGAAGTTTCCACCGAATCAAGCATTATGTTATGATAAGGGAGTATTTCTTCGGCAATTAAAAAAAATTATCGGCTTCTACAGGGGATAGATTAAGTTTTTAATATATTTGTAAAAATTTAAAAAATATAGAAATTATCAGTTTTTGAAAGAAAATTCGCACAAAATTTAAAAAGTAGTAAAATCATTTAAAATCCTTTTAAAATTCCATTTTTTTCGGGATTTTTTTGGGAATAAAAATACCCGGCAATATGTAATGCTCACTTTATTATAAGCATAACTATAAATATGAATAATGAAAAATTTATATTAGTTTTCGGATCATTATTGAAATATGCGTTGATTTATACACTCTACAAAAGAAAGCAACTGTAGTTGACTTAATAGAATCACCCGGCGACACTGAGTTCCGCTTTTGAATTTTCATTCCAATTTGAATCTAAGATTGAAAATTCTTATTGAAACTTTACTAACTGATTTAGCTTTAAACTTCATGCTGATGTACTTTTTTTTTAAATGATCTTCTTCTTGATTAAATACCCTGAATCCAGCATATCATTTTCTAAATTACCATTCTCAAATTATTATTATCATAAAAACACTCTCATAGTTGAATTACGAACTTCATTGAACGATTTTCGAAATTAGGGCTACCATACGTACTCTTTTAAGAGTACATGTACTCTTATTCGATAAAAAAAATGAGCGTACTCTTTTTTTTGTGAAATTCTACAAAATGTACTCTTTTTTCATAAAATTTAATCAGAAAAATGAACTTGTTTGTTTCAGTATAAGAACTGCGTTTACCACATCTTATACAAGAAATAAAACTTACAAAAACTGTCAATACCTTACCAAAATGTCCCGTATTCATGAAGACATCTTTGAATCGTAATTTTAAGTGAGCGCAATAAGCGCCTTTGAGCATGCAATGATCCTTCGTAACCACTCTTTTTGAAATCATGTATTTTATCGGGTTTAGTGTGGTTTGTCAGTATGACATGAAATACTTTTTTTCCTTCGAACAATCCAAATAGGAAAATTAAGTCCCTGACTTTCCTCTTTTCATTATAAAAAAAGTAATGACAAAATTTATAATTATCATATACGTCATACCTAAGTTTTCCAGAAATTTATCTGAGCGTATTCGGGACTGGAAAACCCGGGCCTTTTTTCTCAAAACCTGTCAAAATACGGTCATTGTATTTTAAAATTTTCAATTAAAAAAACGAACAATATCTGAGAAAATCTGGCAAAAATCTATGCTTTTCTCATGCAAATTCGAGAGAAAAAGTAAAAAATGAACAAATGAAAAATTATGTTTTATTGAGTCACATCGGCGATGTTCAATTTATGTAAATTCTATGTAAAGAAAAAATTAAGTTTTGGTTTAAATTTCGCTTAGACTTACGATAAATCAGGTCCGCCTTTTTCTTAACCTGAAATGCTTAGTCAAAATAATAATAAAAACAAATTGGCAGTTTTTGGATGGATCTAAATAACTTTGGGGTTTTTTTTAATTTTATAGAGATTTCTTTACTCTTTTGGATTTTTTTTCATTGTACTCTTTTTCGCATTGCGGGATATGGTAACCCTACTCTAAACATGAAAATTTCTATATTTTCAATCTTATCTTATTCCAGATTTATAATTCAGTATCTTGAACATTCAATTTCCGTTCTGAATTAATTTTTACGAAGGTAACTTTTGCCACATTGAGAACATTTTTTGACAAAAGCTTCCTTATTTTTATTAAATAAGTTTTTTTTTATAAAATAAATAAATAATTTTGAATTTCGAATTACAATCCGCATTATATTTTAAAACTTTCAACACAACACTTGAGAACGATTTTCGTGTTTTAAAGATATGATGGATTTACAATTATTGTTTGAAGATATCAGACATAATGGCTATTTGAATTCAATATAATGAACTCTTTACAGTTTCTTAAAATGTTCAAGAAATTAAGTGTTCTCTGGGACAGCATATGAAAAAAAAGATTCCTATGGACCCCTCGGGAAAAATGGCAATCTTTCACATTGTCATATTTTCCATAATCTTCATTCAATCATGTTTAGAATTTATATGTTATTTTAAAATTTATGTTTTTCTATTCTAATTTTACATATTTACTTTTAAATATGTTTCTTTCAAGATTATCATTTTTGATTTTTTACGATTTACGTGGAACTTGGCAGGTGGAGAGAGGTATTGGAGTTCGGGAAAGATCTCGTTCATGGTTTGAGGCCCCTCCCATTCACAGAAAAGGGAATCATTAAACAACAAGCACTGTTGTTAAAATAATGTTTAAGTATGTTTGCATCATCATTTCCTTAATCTAGCGCAGAAAAAAAAAACAATAATTTTAATAACGAAAAGTTCACGCGGCCGCAGTATGGGAAGGGAGAGGATTGAGACTCTGGTTGGGATTTTCCTACTTGATATACGAAACACGCGGATTGAAAGTAACTTTAGCTCCCCCACATATTGTTTTTCTGATGATGCTCCCTCTTTTTTTTTGTTGGTGATGTTTTGCTTTTTTGGTTCTGAGGTGAAGCCACTGACTGACTGGTAGGAATATGGTACGCTAAAATATATTTGCCCGAGCTTTGCGAGATTGATGCTTCCTGCGTGATGTTTTTCAATCGTCAAGAATCAGGCCGAAGCGAGAATTCAAGCAAATCACCCACGCATTCGCGCGTTGTTACAAGTGCATATTTGGTATCGGCTTATCTCTCAGTTGCTCTCGATGGGCGCAAAAAAGGGGAACGAACGTTCCATGAAGAGGATCATAAATGAAGAGAAGCCATTTCTTACGGTTTTTCCGGTTCTTAAAATTTTATGATTCTTTCTGAGCATCATATTTACTAGGAAATTATCTTTATTTGTAGCTGGCAAGGATATCTGTTTTTAAAGTGTTCCGAACAAAATTACACTTTCTTTTTTCACCTCAATGTTTTTGATATCCCACTCCACCCCAAAATTCAAACAATCTACAAGTGGAAAGTGATCTAATCTAAAATAATGTTGAACACACCATCATCCGAAAAACATCAAACAAGCTCCGCAACATCAATCTTTGTTTATCGAGCCGGTCGTCGGTTGGCAAATTCATCATTCAACTTTTTGCCAGCTCCAATAAATCTCCGGCTGGAGAGAAATGATGGCAAAAAATTGTACCCTGACAGGTATCTACGTACTACATACAACAGGTATGAAGCAAGGTAGAACGTTTTTGCCGTGCCAAGCGCCAAATTTCAGGATTGACCTTTGCTGCTGGCTAGGGATGAACGCACGATACGGTAATGAGCATTCAGAAGTTTATCCCGCCATAAATTGGAAAGTGATTGAGTGACGCTGCAATGACGGTGGGTGAATAATAGGAGACGATCGATCCCAAATCGTTTGCTTTAGGCAGTTTGTTGTCTTTGAGCTGAAGGATTTCCTATTCTTGGAAGCGTTTAAGTTTAAAGCTTTTTAGATTCACAAATTTGAGTCTTTATATGGTGGCCTTAGAGGACCTTAAAAATGAAAATTTTAGCAGCCTTGAAAATTTGCCATGTTAATGAGGAGACTCTCATCTATCCAACACACTAATATACATCTATGTAAAGGTTGACAGATTACCCGGCTTGATCCAGGTTTGCTCGGATATTTAATACAAAACTTGAGAACAGTCCGGTTGCCTGGATTTTGCCGAATCTATTCACTTTATTTTGCTAATGAAACAAAAAAAACCCAGGTTGGGTTGTGATTTTTATTAATTATGCTTTAAAAACGAAATTTTGTGAGAAAATTTTATTAAAATACTCATGAAAGGTTTTTTGGAAGGCAAAAATACGATTTTTGTGGAGAAGTTTCTGGGATTTGATAAAAAAATTCCGGATATAGCTCGGATTTTTGGTCGTCAATTTTGGAATCAAATGCACATATTTTCAGGTTCGCCTGTCTGTCTGTGCGAGATTTCCGTTCAATCGGACTTGATTTAGAGGTGCTTAAAAGCGCTTAAAATTTCGGTTTTTTACCCTCAAAAATCATCGAAGGGGGGACCAAAATTTCGGAAAAATCGATATTTTAATTCTATGCCACATTACTGAAAAATGCATAAAACGTCAAAATATGGTATTATCTAATCTGGTGAAAAATCGACTTGAGAATTTCAAAAATCAATGTTCAAAGTCGAGTTTGATCAAAATATTGTTTCGATGTAACACCAGGTTGCGACGTTTTGTGCATTTCAAGGCATTTGACATCAAAATTAAAATTTCTTTTTTTTCTGATTTCCTTTGGTCCCCCCTGGTTGGAGATTTTTGAGGGTAAAAAATATGTTGCTCTTTGTGTCTATTGAGTGTGTTTGTTTTGAGAGAATCTTCTATAAAATAACAAATTTTCGCAGATGCCAAAATAGTTTATCTTAAAATTGTTTTAAAAAAATACAGTATTTATTCGTAAACCGTAAGATGATAGGTATTCTATCTAAGAAATTTATTAAAGTCGAAAATCTTAATTTAAACTACAAGAAAACCCAAAGAAGGGCATTTTTTGTTTTCAGACTAAGATCCAACAACTCTTTGAATAAAACTAAACTTAAAGAAAAACCGGATGATAACGTGTTTTTCGATTATTTCATCGCACAGTTTATTTTTGATAGCTAAAAAAATTATTCGTATTTTGGCTTGCTCCCAAATTGCACAGTTAACAATAACTGTTTATTTAATATAATCAACTGCAACCTTGTGATTTTTATCATATTTTAAACAACTCTCTGGAGCCACTACATAAGTGTTGTCTCTCAAACATTGCAACATTTCCGATGTCATTTTGGAGAAACAACTTCTCTTTTCGCTAGTTTTGAAGTGAACATTCAAAATGATAAAATCTCGAAAGGATTCGAAAATTTTAAACTGAAATCCGATGTTTCAAGAGTAACAAAATTATTATGTGGTTCAAACATCGAAAACTGTTCGAAGTTTTTTGGTCAATGAGTCGCCTAATGCCAATCCAATTGAAAACGTTTAGGCTCAAATGAAGATGAAGCTTGAGAAGAATGAAATGCATTACAATGCATTGAAGTTTTGGATAAAACAAATCAATAGTAGATATAATTTCCGTAATAAGAATTTTAATTTTTTTGCAACAGTGACTACGCCCTTATGTAACAAACTGTATTTCATAAAAAAGAACAAATTTCAGAATCTTCGTTGAAATGGAGTATAATATTATTTTAATATCTTTATAAGAGAGATTTTCAGTTTTCACTGGTACATCACTAAATTGATTCACCATCAGCAGGCCCGTGCGAAGGACCTGTCCATGGGGGGGGGGGGGGGGGGGGGGTTCGAAATTCAATTTTGGCTAGAAATAATAACAATACCACAATAAATAAATTGATAATATTTGGAAATTGATTTCTCAACCATTTTTTTTTACTCAGGACCTTCACACAAATTCGAAAAAATAATAAATTATACTTGTATGATTCAAAATAAATCGAAAGAAAGTTCCAAATCAAAACTAGTTCTGGTAATTTTTTAAAAAGATATTAAAAATTATGATCCTTATTCTGAACTAGAAGTTTTAAGTCAATATTTTCGAAACACCAGAAAACGAATGCGTGGAAAAGTTCGAATAAAAACTTTTATGAACTTTAATTAGGGACAGAAAAAGAATTCATATAATATATCACTAGATTTGAAAAGAAATTAAAGTCGACCCCTAAAATATATTTCTGAACAAATCAGAAATTAACCATGATTAATTTTTCATTAGGAAAATTATTAGAATTGTTAATTATTTATTAATCATTTTAAATTACATTTCGTTTCTTTCATTTTCAATTTTTGATAAGGAAAAAAAATCTATAGGGGAGAATGAGGATACTTGATCCCTGGGGATACTTGATTCCTTAGCTATATCTCGAAACTGGAATGTCTTACAAAGATATAATGTTCTGGAAAAATGTGCCAAAATGAGCAAAATAACAATGCTTGCAGTTTAAAATTTTTTAACAAAATAATTGTTTGAGTAATTGAACTTTGTTTGAAAAATTTCACAAAATGTAACTTGAAGATCTTTTTTCATCACTTTAAAATGTTCCTTACATGGGAAAATTATGAAAAAAATATTTGTTCCAATGTATCAATCGTTCGAGCGTAAAATGAACTTCATAATGCCATATTTTCAAAGCAATGGAAAACTCTCAACTTTTTTTAGAAAAAGTTTTCTAAAATGTTGCTTATGGGTACAATTGATCCCCTAGAATTGGGTACAATTGATCCCCCTTCAAAACGGCATATTCTTCTTCTGAATTGATCGTTATGATTGCTGATTACGAAATTACTAATATTTATCCAAAAACTAATATTTATCAAACAATTGTCTGAAGAAAAGAGCAAAAATAATTATTTTTTTCTAAATTATAAAAAATAGCGCCTTTAAGTATGTAATGTTATTAGCGTTGAGACAAAGTTATAGAATTTTTTTCTTATGTCTGCTATAAATTGTGAAATGAGAACAAACATGACCGAAACAGTCAATTAACATTCTATCTTAGGGTTTTGTTTGATTTTTATACAAGGATTAGGGCTTCCTGAATAAAAGATCAAGTCTCCTTCAATAGGGGATCAAGTCTCCCCTAACTTCAGAAAAATCGCAATTTTTTTACTCCCACGAAAATGCTTCTAGTTTTTCAACGGGTTCAAGCATCGTTTTAATTTTTGGAGCATAGAAACTTGAAGTTACAAGCTGTCAGAAAATGTCAAAGACGGCGAGTTGTTAAATTTTTCCAAAAAGATATGGTGAAAATAAGAAAAGGGGATCAAGTATCCCCACTCTCCCCTACTGAAGTTTGGCAAAGTTATTCAAAACACAAAGATAATAATTGAATTAAATTTAATAAAATTAAAAAAAAGTGCCAGAGATCAAAGTCAGGGAAAAAATTCTTTATTATTTTCAAATTCATACAGTTATCAATATAAAAGGCTACAAAAGATCATGATGGATTGAAGTTTAAAATACAGCATGTTCAATTAATCATCAAGTAAAGGTTAAGAAGTGGGTGATTCTTGAATGATCAAATACAAAACTAATCAAAATAAAAATAAAGAATTCCAAGTATTGAGTTTTTCATTCAAAAATCATGATCGATTCAAAAAACAGGATTGCAGAAATGGAAAAAAAAGTTAAACGTTTTTAAATTTTCCAGGGCGGTTAGAGTTAAAAATATCTGTTTCTGAATATTTTGTCGTCGTCAAGTGAAATATTGGAAAGGACATAAGCATGAAACTAAGATTTTTTTATTAAAAATTTAAATTTATAGGCTTCCGAGATTATGCTTTTAGAATACAAATACTCAGAGTAAAGTAGAGAGGCAAACGTATGAAAAATATCACATTTTTTAAATTTGTTAGACTTTGGGAAAGTTAACATTAAATTAATAGAATTTGGTAAATTTATTCGAAAATCAATATAAAATGCTAATTTAAGTTATCGGCATCATTAGTTAAAAATTATGTTCTTTAAGTAAAAACATTTCAAGATTATGAAAATGAAAATTTGTTCCATAAGAGCCTGCTCATTTTCAATATTCATTCAATTCTATGTTTTTGATAACTAACTGTGATTAAACTTTTTATAAATGTAAACATATTATGAAGATGAAAACGATAAGATAACATTTTAGAAAGAATTTGTTTCTTTAAAACGTCTAACCTAATTCAAAACTTTTTTATGAAATTTTATGTATAACTTTAGAGACAACATTTTGATGCATATGGAAAATTTTGGCGCCCTGAACTTGTTTTTTTTCAGATTTTGTGGATCACCTTTCTATTTTGTGATATGAAGATTATAAGAATAGAAACTAATCAGTTCTAAGTGAAACCAATCATTGAAAACTGAAGAACTGATAAATGTATATGAAAGAAAAAAACTGATTTTAAATTTCTTTATTATGTTTGTTTTATTCAATTAAGGAATATAATTTTAATGATGACACTGAATGATCCAAAAAAATAAATTCTACAGTATTTAAAAATTTGGAGTAAATATTCCTGACTTTATTAAAGAAAATAAAAAAAACGTTTATTTCATTTTACAAATTTGTTGAAATCTGAAAAAACGAATTGATTTTTGCGAATTGATATTTAATTTCAATTTAGTTAACACTTTTTTAAAAAATCGTTTAAATTCTATAAGTTTACAGTGTTGGGAAAAGAAAACAAATATAAAACTCAGAATATTTTTTGTGGTCTTGGAGAAAGTTGATAAGCTTTAGGGTATCAGAGAAGGTGCTTATGACCTTGTGTAATTGATCAAAACCATTTTGAACGAAGAGTTGAATATTTAGAAGTTCAAGAAGCTCAAAATAAAATTGAGGCTGAAATTGCCTCCTTGAAAAATATTTCATATCAGCATAATATTTGTAATGATATAGCAATGATAAGCCATTAAAGTATGGATGAACTTGTATAGAAATACTTCTCTTAAAAATATTTCAAAGACGAGGTAGTGTTTTTGTGTGTCGTTATGAACGTCTTAGAATGAAATGTCTAAGGCCTAGAGTGACTAAGGTGGATGAAATACCGCCGGAGGCGAGCCAATTTTCTGACATGTATTTAACATTTGTTTTTGAACATCTTTTTGGATGGATTAAATTCATTAATGGTAAATTGATTTCTGAAAATTTAACTTGGAAAAAATCTCCATGGGGGGGGGGGGTTCGTATTTGTTTAACGAAAAAGCTTAGTATTGAAATCACAAAGCAAAACTTCAAACAATGAATAACATTTATTCAAAATTAATCAGCAAATTTACGCTAGACCAATTTTTTCTAATGATTTTACTATGAGCTTTTAAAAAAGTTTTTGAACGTCGAAAATATCAACCAACCATAAAAATATCTTCACAGAGTTTGTGAACCAAATTTTAATTCATAGATTTTTGTGTATTGTCACAAATTCGACATAGGTAATCACAATTTAAATTGGCGTCGTATTAGGTAATTAATTGAAAATTCACTTTTTTTGCTACACAACAAGCTGTAAGGAACTCTTAAGAATAAAAATTGAATCGGCTCATGAAATTTGGCACTAGCACATGCAGAAGAATTTAATTGCTTGTTCCTATGTTTTGCAGCATTATGGATAGGATGAATCATCCAATAGAATGAAAATCCCCGAAAAATAACTCAATGTATTATTTGTATACATTGAGGCATTTGAACTTCAATGAATTTCAACCGTTGATTCGAGATGCGTTTGTAAAAAATCTAGTTTTTTTTTTATAATTTAGCGATCTTAGCAAAATACAGTAAATATCCCAGGTAAACTTTCATGGCAGAATACTCTCACGCCTTGAGTTTAAAGTTTGCTGTCATTTTGCTTGCCATAAAGTAGTACACAGCAAAAATGAAAACATAATTTTCATACATGAAAAGCAATGCACTGTCAAATCATTCTTGTTCTGAAGCCTAAACGATACCTCGTTTTTCATAAATATTGAGAGTGAATTGATGCTAGATTTTGCTGTTAAAGAAATTTGTTTGATGTCTCATTTTGGCATTTTTGTGCTCTCCCAGCTATCGGTAAACGAACTGAAGTTAAGGTCTTAGTTTTAGTAAAATTAGGCATTACTTTGCTAACGAAGTATGAAAATTTGTGATCTTATTTTTGCTGTGTACCACCTTATGTCAAGCAGAAAGAGACCACATTTGGCTCTCAGGGCGTGATAATGAAATTTGCTATTATTTTACTCGGGATTATTCTTATTTTGCAATTTAAACTGTTAAAAGGCATTTGTGAAATTGAAACAATTTTGAAAAAGTAAATTACAAAAATCAAAATGTTTTTGATCAGAAACACAATTTTTCAATACATATAGCATAAGATTGCAAGATTTTTTTTTTCAGCACGTACCCGGGCCGGACAAATCCGTGCTATTTCATCTAAAAATCCTGGCACAATCCGAGCATTTGATTTCAAAATGTCGACCAAAAATCCGGGCAATATCCGGGCAAATTTGGTCAAAATCCAGGAATTACTCAACAAAAATCAAGAAAAAAACTTGAAATTTATTTTTTCAATAGCAGTTTTTCAATAATATTTTAGACTTTCTAAAAACTTCTTATTATTATGTATATAATTCTTGCTCAAAAACGCATTAATAAAATTTTACAATACAATTTGTTTTTTTTTATATTTGTTTTGGCAAATAAAATGAATAAATCCGGGCAAAATCTGGGCTTTCACCAATCAAATCTGGACAACCGGGCCGGGCCGAGCTTTTGTCAAATTTTAAACCGGGTAACCTGGCAACCTTAATTTAGCACAGTTTCTTTCATGGAGGTCGAAATGAATTAAATAGCTGGATTAATCAGTATCATTCAAAATCAATTTTATCGCTTTTAGGGTTTAAATTTTTTTATCGAAATCTGTAAGAAGTCGAAAATGATTCCAAAATTATATTTCCGTGACATCTGGAAAAATTAGCCATAGAATCTGTGTCTCAGATCATATATTTAATAAAAAAAAAAGTTAACAAATTTGAGTCCAGTTCAGGAAAATATTAAGACATTGGTTATATAATCTTTTTTAAATAAAACTTAAAAAAATGTTCTAAATTGATGATGTTTTACATGAATTATGTACCATCACCTGTGAAGATGTCACAGGATTTTGTATTAAAATCACAGAATACGAAATTTTTTGTTGTAAAATAACGCTGATTTCAAACGCTATCGTTCAAACAAATGTATTCAAATTTTTTGCATTATACAAACCATTGTAAAAAGAACATTTAGTAATTTTTTTGTAGAAAAATATTGAAAAATGAGCCGGTGACGGAGCATTTTCGAGGATGCTTTTTAGAAAACAGGATTTGCGGTGGACACTGTATCTCAGCACAGAATCATCTGAAGTCAAAAAATCAGAGCAAAATATTTTTAATAGATGTTTTTCTGGACCCCAACGTTTTTATTTAACTTAAAAATATTTTTATGAAATTTTTGTGGCTGTTTGAAGTAAAAACTACGATTTTTCACCTAAAAATCCGCCATTTTTCACCTCTAAAATCTCCCCAAAGTAAAAAAATCAAAAAAGGAAAACTTTGGGGTCTGGTATTCTATATGTTGAAAATATGTTCCAAATTTGAAAACAATCGGATAAGCAGTTTTCAAATGACGATGTCCACGGACTTTAAAAATGTGCTTTCGAGAAAAACGCGTTTGAAGTTTCTGCTCTTGCTTTCTAGCAGTATTAGATAGGAGGAGATAAAGGCCTATAACTTCTACAGTTTTGCTTCAATTGACTTGAAAATTTGACACAACATTCTTGAAATGTTTGACAATTAGAAAATAAAAAAATAAAAAAAAAACGATTTTTTGAAAGTGTTAGACCCTACCCCCCCCCCCCCTTAAGAAAAATTTTAAACAAAAATCTGCATCCCTGAAAAATTGACACATTATGGAGGAGATTTTTCCCTATCTAACACACTGTTCGAGATAAAAATTGATCAGGAGATCTTGAACATTTTTTTTTTTTTAAGATTCGTGAAAAAAAATACAAGTTTTCACTGATTATTTTTCCTTAAAACTTATTCGACATTTTTGAGGCTCAAATATGCGAAAATTCATCAAAAACAAATATTTATGTAGAGAAATGAATCCAACTGTAAGTTGAAATTTTAGGGACTAGACTAGATGAAAATTAACGTGAAAAGCATGCGAAAAAAATTCGCCTTGTCTCCCGGTAGGACTTGAACCCACATCTTGCGCACAAAAAAAAAGTTTCGCTGACTGTATGTTTGAGTCAAGACCCATCTCTGGATAACAGTTTAAAAACAATAAATATTAATCGAAAATTTTGCAAAAGTGTTAAAATTCGAACAAAATTTAAAAACTTTAAATAAAAGTTATCTAGAATAAGCCTTAAATTGGACTGCACAGCAAAAAAAAACAGGATCCCTAAAAACACTGAAATTAAAAAACTTTAATATTACATTACGTAGAACGCGATTTATTCATGTAAAATAAAAGACTAAGAAAATCGGAATCCTTAGCAGCACGGAATTCTAATGACACGAATCATTCTTGACACTGAACGCAATTATTTGATGTTAATTTTCATCACATATGATGTAAATAAAAAGAAGCATCGCATATGACGGAATTTTCAGTGCAAATTAAATATAACATGACTTAAATATTCTACATGTTTTCGAATTTTACACGTCTTAAGAAGTTTACAGACATACAATATTCAACTCACACTGAAAATTCCATCATATGTGCTTCTTTTTCGTAACATTCACAAAATTCTTAACAGCACTGTATTAGAAATTTCTGGAAATTACAGGACACGGAATGTAATAACGACATGGAATTATATCAATATGACATTACACTGAAAGCGATAATGTCATGTAAAAATAAAAACTGACAAAAACAGGAACACACAAATGTAAACAAAGTGTTCGGTCAAATTGGACCAAAGTAATTTGTTGAAGCAGTTAGCTTCTCAGTCAAATAAAATAAAAAAAATGTGTTTGCCGATAAATAAAATAAATGATATTCATTATTTTAAAATTGTTTTTCTAAATAAATGGTAAAAAAATAACTCCATTGGATCAGTCCAATAGAAAAGTAAACAAAAAATCTCAATAGGATATTTTTCCTAAATTCATTGGCTTTAAAATGTACATCACTTTCATATTACACGTTCATAATTTGAGAAGCGTGTAATATTCAACTCGCACAGAAAATCCTGTCATATCATATATGACTTCTTTTTATTTACATCATACGAGATGTAATTTTCCAGTTTTTGTTTGGTAGTGTGTGGCTGCACTGTAGAAAATAAACAAAAGCACGATATTGAAGATCTACTCTCTATGATCCTTTCTATCGAAGATAGAATGTATGTAGCTTTCAGTTGAGTGAAGAAAGTTACAATTCAATCGTTTTTCAATATATTTCCCCCCTCACGATTTATTTGTACTTTGGACAGCAATGCGTGTAGTTCCAGGAAAAAATATCAAAATCGATTTTCTCTAAATTTTTGAATTGACTTTTTATTTTCGATGGAATTTTAACAAATCTACACAGTAAACGAAAATTACCGAGCTCGGTAATTTTTTTTACCGAAATCCTAACATGTGTAAATCGTTAAAATGTTCGGTTAAAAATAAACGAACATCGGTAAATGAAGAATCGATTTACCGATGTTCGTTTATTTTTTACCGAAAAAATTACCGAACATTTTAACGATTTCCACATGTTAGGATTTGGGTAAAAAAATTACCGAACTCGGTAATTTTCGTTTACTGTGTAAGCTCAAAAATGTTGAATTTGAAGTTCTTAGAAAAAATTACTACTCGTGTATTTTGTTCGCGAATTTTCAAAACAAAAGTTGTTCTAGACCTCCGATTGATTTTTATCCTTTTGAAAAATGGCCGGATTTGCACGGGTTTATTCACTTTATTTGTCAAATCTTACCAAAAAAAAACAAATTGTGTTGTATTTTAATTTAATTTAATTCCAAAACGCAATTTGTTGAGATTTATTTAAACAATCATAAAAGGTTTTATGAAAGCCTAAAGTACGATTTAAAATCTGTCAATAAATTTTGATGAAAATTTTTGTTTTTAATTTTTTTTCTTAATTTTTGTTTAGTAAGTTCTGGGTTTTGACAAAATTTACCCGGATTTGTACGCGTCAATTTTTAAATCAAATGCCCGGATTGTGTCAGATTTTTATACAAAATTGCCCGGATTTGTCCAGCCCGGGTACGTGCTAAAAAAAATCTGGTAGCCTTATGTAAAAGGTTAAAAAAGACCCCGTGTTGGAATTATTTGATCATTAACTCTTTAATGCATGACTATAAAAAAAATGAAAATAACAATTATAGAGTCAGTGAAATAATAACATTTTAATTCGAACAAAACAACTGAACTGGTTTAAGGCCGTTAATCGTTATGACCCATCAAAGTTGAAAAATATTTTTTGCAATCATTGATTTATTTCAATACTATTTTGCCATTTTTTCCAAACATTGTTCATTGGACGCAGGAATATGTTTGTGGTTGATTGGGATTTTAAAAATTCATGGAATTTTCAAATCTGAATAAATAACAGCAATTTTCCAAAAAATATATTTTTCAAAAAAAAATTAATTTGATTTTTAAATTTTTTTGCATACTTTTTTTGATATCTCACACTTTTATTGAAAAATGATATTAAAAATATCTTGCAGTCATTTCTCAAATTCTTAAAAAAAATAATTTTTATGAATACGTAACTTAAAGATATTCACGCATTTCCGAGTTATTTGGATTTTAATAATAGTGTTGTTTTAAACCCCTCACTATGTAATGATGGCTTAGTAAAAAAAATCTGGATTCATCTCTTTGAAATTTTTCCTAGCCAAGACAGAAAAACGAAAAAAAATTGTATTTAAATTGTATTATTTTTAATGAAAACTCAAGTTTGAGGGAAAAAAAGTATTTTTTAATTTTTTCATATTTTGAAAACCAAAATCTGTTTGAAATTGTTGTAAACCAACCTAGAGGTATATTTTTTTGTCATAAATATTGATCTTTTGGAAATTTAAATGGTTGTTCAAGGGTTTTCCCAAAATCTAACTGGAATCTATAGAAATTTCTCATGGGGCGTTGAGCTCAGACATTTGGCTAAAGGGAGGCGATGTGCGGAAAAAATTTGAAAACCACTGCACAATAGGGAAAAAAGTTTAAGACCACGAAGAAATACAATATCTTCCCTCCTACAGGAAAGAAATCTATAAAAATATACTTTATTTTAGTAAAAAAATGTCCGGAAAATCGATGAGACATAGTTTAAGACGCCGCAAAAGCTTACTAATGAAGATATAGTGGAAATAGTTGGAAACAATCCATAAACACACTGATTTGGACTAAAACAATTGGAACCAAAAGAGACCTATCTTGTTTGATTTTCTCCGAGAAATCGAATGAAGGCTCCTTGAAAAAAATCACACAAGATTGGTCTCATTTGGTTCAAAATGTCAAGACCGAACATTCTGAATTAATTGAAAAATGTAGGAAGGGTAAAAACAGCCATAACTAGATTTTTCGATGCTTGCGGTGGCTCAAACAGCTTTCATTCGATTCCTTGGAAAAAAAAACCACATGAGATAAGTCTCATTTGGTTCAAAATGTTCAAGTCCGAACATGCTTTTTCTGTACTGTTTGGAAAATGTAGGTAAATTGAGGGTAAAACAGTCATAATTCCAATTTTCGATACGTGCGGTGGCTATTTGAGGCTATTTGAGCCTTTTTTTGATTTCTCGGAGAAAATCACACAAGATAGGTATCATTTCGTTGAAAATTTTCTAGTTCACATCAGTGTTTTTATGGATTGTTTACTAAATATAGGGAGATTAAGGGGTCAAAAGGCATTATATCTCCGTTCGTAAACTTGTGCGGCGTCTGAAATTATGTCCAATTGATTTTCCGGACATTTTTACTAAAAGAATGTATATTTCCGTAGATTTCTTTCATGTAGTAGGGAAGATTTTGAGTTTCTTCGCGGTTTATATACTTTTCCCCCATTGTACACTGTTTTAAACAGTCATTTTTTTATATTTTGATTTTTTGCAGAGCTGGATTCAGTTTTGTGTATTGTATTCTTTTCAATTTCTTTGTCTTTGATGATGATGACTGTTTACATTTTTTTTTTTAAGAAATTTCAGAAAGTTTCTTGTCATAAAGAAATTAATAAGAAAATTTATTGCATACCTACATAAATCTTAAAATACAACTGATTTTTTTCCTGACAAAATCCGATCAAGTTGAGAAGATGATGTTTTGAAAGTGATGATACTGAAACTGTAACGATTACATACATGGAATGCTACTTCAAAATTGTTCAGTGGAGAAAAAAGGGAAGGTGAACTACAAACTCAATATTTAAAAGAAAAAAAGTGTAGCAAGTCTGCAAGATTATTGAACTAAAAAAATTTAAAATTTTTCAAACTCAAAAGCTAAGCTCAGATTTGCTGACTTTTCAACTTTCTGCCAATGATATGACAGTCTGACATAATTCTTTGTCATTCAGAATTCGACAATGCAGATTAAACTATGCCAACCAATCTAAAGCCGGTAGTATTTCCATGAAATTCTTTCAGGATAACAAACCAAAACACAATGAATCGATACAAAGCATGGCAAAGCAATGCTGAATCCGACCCTCGCATCTCGCTTCGGTTGCGTTGAATTGCCAAGTGTTTACCGCTCCATGACGATGGCAAACAGTAGTGCAACAGCAACTTTGAATAGTATGAGGCGGCGGATAGAATTTATTCATGAATAGTGTAAATTGCCGGCACAATAACGGACCGATGCGGACGCTGCAGCATAAATTGTGAGCCCTTCAATGCCTCGTTCGGACGATGGCAACAAAAATATGCGATAACAATGACATTTTAAATCAGACACTCGACTAGTTCATGGAAATACCTTCCTACTACGAATATGCATTGTATAGGCGCATCGTCACCATCAGCATGCATCAGGTGGATGGCATCCCGGGAAGTCTACCCCAGGAGATCGATTCGCTATCGAGGCAAATATTGACTGCTTCTATTCTTCGCCTTTCGTTGGAATCCTAGTTTAGAGTAGATTTTTTTTTCTCAAAAAGTTACTGAATCTGAATTGCGAATCCCGATAATTTAAGGCTCTTGACGAACTGATTATTTCCGCAATTTGCAAACAAACATGTTCCGCATTCAGCCTTATTTAAGAGGGTAAGGACTAAGGTAGATTTTTTTATTCGTTACTAATGACACTGCATAAGAAAAATATCATTCCTTGAAAAGCAAAGATTTACCTACTGTTCAAATAATAAAAAATCTGTAGTACAATTTAAACAAAAATCTCTGGAGCCACCATTTAAAATTCAAGCCAATAGTTTAACTGAAATTTGCTAAAGTAGTTCCAGAGCAACATTTAAAACTTTTTACATTTTTTTAACAAATCCACTATGGCATTTTTTTTTTTCAAGCAAGTGGCTCCAGAGAGAAAGCATTTACTGTGCGTGTCGTAGACTTATTTATGCTGAACTGTATAACATCAAAACAAATCTTCCATTGCATGGAACTAGTATACGCGCACATTTGTTTGAGACTTATGTGAAAAATTGTATTTTTTTTAAACTAAAAATAATGGCTCCAGTGAAAAATTTTAGATTTTTCATAAATAAATTTTTGATTCCAATACATAAGAAGCAAAATAAAACCATTCGAACACTAGTTTCGGTCAACTGTTTTCAACATGAAGCTTAACTGCGTGGCTTGTAAAATTTGTGAACTTGAATATACAAATTTATACAATTTTGACAATTTTGAAAATTTTGACAATTTTGACAATTTTGTCAATTTTGTCAATTTTGTCAATTTTGTCAATTTTGTCAATTTTGTCAATTTTGTCAATTTTGTCAATTTTGTCAATTTTGTCAATTTTGTCAATTTTGTCAATTTTGTCAATTTTGTCAATTTTGTCAATTTTGTCAATTTTGTCAATTTTGTCAATTTTGTCAATTTTGTCAATTTTGTCAATTTTGTCAATTTTGTCAATTTTGTCAATTTTGTCAATTTTGTCAATTTTGTCAATTTTGTCAATTTTGTCAATTTTGTCAATTTTGTCAATTTTGTCAATGTTGTCAATTTTGTCAATTTTGTCAATTTTGTCAATTTTGTCAATTTTGTCAATTTTGTCAATTTTGTCAATTTTGTCAATTTTGTCAATTTTGTCAATTTTGTCAATTTTGTCAATTTTGTCAATTTTGTCAATTTTGTCAATTTTGTCAATTTTGTCAATTTTGTCAATTTTATCAATTTTATCAATTTTGTCAATTTTGTCAATTTTGTCAATTTTGTCAATTTTGTCAATTTTGTCAATTTTGTCAATTTTGTCAATTTTGTCAATTTTGTCAATTTTGTCAATTTTGTCAATTTTGTCAATTTTGTCAATTTTGTCAATTTTGTCAATTTTGTCAATTTTGTCAATTTTGTCAATTTTGTCAATTTTGTCAATTTTGTCAATTTTGTCAATTTTGTCAATTTTGTCAATTTTGTCAATTTTGTCAATTTTGTCAATTTTGTCAATTTTGTCAATTTTGTCAATTTTGTCAATTTTGTCAATTTTGTCAATTTTGTCAATTTTGTCAATTTTGTCAATTTTGTCAATTTTGTCAATTTTGTCAATTTTGTCAATTTTGTCAATTTTGTCAATTTTGTCAATTTTGTCAATTTTGTCAATTTTGTCAATTTTGTCAATTTTGTCAATTTTGTCAATTTTGTCAATTTTGTCAATTTTGTCAATTTTGTCAATTTTGTAAATTTTGTCAATGTTGTCAATTTTGTCAATTTTGTCAATTTTGTCAATTTTGTCAATTTTGTCAATTTTGTCAATTTTGTCAATTTTGTCAATTTTGTCAATTTTGTCAATTTTGTCAATTTTGTCAATTTTGTCAATTTTGTCAATTTTGTCAATTTTGTCAATTTTGTCAATTTTGTCAATTTTGTCAATTTTGTCAATTTTGTCAATTTTGTCAATTTTGTCAATTTTGTCAATTTTGTCAATTTTGTCAATTTTGTCAATTTTGTCAATTTTGTCAATTTTGTCAATTTTGTCAATTTTGTCAATTTTGTCAATTTTGTCAATTTTGTCAATTTTGTCAATTTTGTAAATTTTATCAATTTTATCAATTTTGTCAATTTTGTCAATTTTGTCAATTTTGTCAATTTTGTCAATTTTGTCAATTTTGTCAATTTTGTCAATTTTGTCAATTTTGTCAATTTTGTCAATTTTGTCAATTTTGTCAATTTTGTCAATTTTGTCAATTTTGTCAATTTTGTCAATTTTGTCAATTTTGTCAATTTTGTCAATTTTGTCAATTTTGTCAATTTTGTCAATTTTGTCAATTTTGTCAATTTTGTCAATTTTGTCAATTTTGTCAATTTTGTCAATTTTGTCAATTTTGTCAATTTTGTCAATTTTGTCAATTTTGTCAATTTTGTCAATTTTGTCAATTTTGTCAATTTTGTCAATTTTGTCAATTTTGTCAATTTTGTCAATTTTGTCAATTTTGTCAATTTTGTCAATTTTGTCAATTTTGTCAATTTTGTCAATTTTGTCAATTTTGTCAATTTTGTCAATTTTGTCAATTTTGTCAATTTTGTCAATTTTGTCAATTTTGTCAATTTTGTCAATTTTGTCAATGTTGTCAATTTTGTCAATTTTGTCAATTTTGTCAATTTTGTCAATTTTGTCAATTTTGTCAATTTTGTCAATTTTGTAAATTTTGTCAATTTTGTCAATTTTGTCAATTTTGTCAATTTTGTCAATTTTGTCAATTTTGTCAATTTTATCAATTTTATCAATTTTGTCAATTTTGTCAATTTTGTCAATTTTGTCAATTTTGTCAATTTTGTCAATTTTGTCAATTTTGTCAATTTTGTCAATTTTGTCAATTTTGTCAATTTTGTCAATTTTGTCAATTTTGTCAATTTTGTCAATTTTGTCAATTTTGTCAATTTTGTCAATTATGTCAATTTTGTCAATTTTGTCAATTTTGTCAATTTTGTCAATTTTGTCAATTTTGTCAATTTTGTCAATTTTGTCAATTTTGTCAATTTTGTCAATTTTGTCAATTTTGTCAATTTTGTCAATTTTGTCAATTTTGTCAATTTTGTCAATTTTGTCAATTTTGTCAATTTTGTCAATTTTGTCAATTTTGTCAATTTTGTCAATTTTGTCAATTTTGTCAATTTTGTCAATTTTGTCAATTTTGTCAATTTTGTCAATTTTGTCAATTTTGTCAATTTTGTCAATTTTGTCAATTTTGTCAATTTTGTCAATTTTGTCAATTTTGTCAATTTTGTCAATTTTGTCAATTTTGTCAATTTTGTCAATTTTGTCAATTTTGTCAATTTTGTCAATTTTGTCAATTTTGTCAATTTTGTCAATTTTGTCAATTTTGTCAATTTTGTCAATTTTGTCAATTTTGTCAATTTTGTCAATTTTGTCAATTTTGTCAATTTTGTCAATTTTGTCAATTTTGTAAATTTTGTCAATGTTGTCAATGTTGTCAATTTTGTCAATTTTGTCAATTTTGGCAATTTTGTCAATTTTGTCAATTTTGTCAATTTTGTCAATTTTGTCAATTTTTTCAATTTTGTCAATTTTGTCAATTTTGTCAATTTTGTCAATTTTGTCAATTTTGTCAATTTTGTCAATTTCGTCAATTTTGTCAATTTTGTCAATTTTGTCAATTTTGTCAATTTTGTCAATTTTGTCAATTTTGTCAATTTTGTCAATTTTGTCAATTTTGTCAATTTTGTCAATTTTGTCAATTTTGTCAATTTTGTCAATTTTGTCAATTTTGTCAATTTTGTCAATTTTGTCAATTTTGTCAATTTTGTCAATTTTGTCAATTTTGTCAATTTTGTCAATTTTGTCAATTTTGTCAATTTTGTCAATTTTGTCAATTTTGTAAATTTTGTCAATTTTGTCAATTTTGTCAATTTTGTAAATTTGTCAATTTTGTCAATTTTGTCAATTTTGTCAATTTTGTCAATTTTGTCAATTTTGTCAATTTTGTCAATTTTGTCAATTTTGTCAATTTTGTCAATTTTGTCAATTTTGGTCAATTTTGTCAATTTTGTCAATTTTGTCAATTTTGTCAATTTTGTCAATTTTGTCAATTTTGTCAATTTTGTCAATTTTGTCAATTTTGTCAATTTTGTCAATTTTGTCAATTTTGTCAATTTTGTCAATTTTGTCAATTTTGTCAATTTTGTCAATTTTGTCAATTTTGTCAATTTTGTCAATTTTGTCAATTTTGTCGATTTTGTCAATTTTGTCAATTTTGTCAATTTTGTCAATTTTGTCAATTTTGTCAATTTTGTCAATTTTGTCAATTTTGTCAATTTTGTCAATTTTGTCAATTTTGTCAATTTTGTCAATTTTGTCAATTTTGTCAATTTTGTCAATTTTGTCAATTTTGTCAATTTTGTCAATTTTGTCAATTTTGTCAATTTTGTCAATTTTGTCAATTTTGTCAATTTTGTCAATTTTGTCAATTTTATCAATTTTGTCAATTTTGTCAATTTTGTCAATTTTGTCAATTTTGTCAATTTTGTCAATTTTGTCAATTTTGTCAATTTTGTCAATTTTGTCAATTTTGTCAATTTTGTCAATTTTGTCAATTTTGTCAATTTTGTCAATTTTGTCAATTTTGTCAATTTTGTCAATTTGTCAATTTTGTCAATTTTGTCAATTTTGTCAATTTTGTCAATTTTGTCAATTTTGTCAATTTTGTCAATTTTGTCAATTTTGTCAATTTTGTCAATTTTGTCAATTTTGTCAATTTTGTCAATTTTGTCAATTTTGTCAATTTTTGTCAATTTTGTCAATTTTGTCAATTTTGTCAATTTTGTCAATTTTGTCAATTTTGTCAATTTTGTCAATTTTGTCAATTTTGTCAATTTTGTCAATTTTGTCAATTTTGTCAATTTTGTCAATTTTGTCAATTTTGTCAATTTTTGTGAATTTTGTCAATTTTGTCAATTTTGTCAATTTTGTCAATTTTGTCAATTTTGTCAATTTTGTCAATTTTGTCAATTTTGTCAATTTTGTCAATTTTGTCAATTTTGTCAATTTTTGTCAATTTTGTCAATTTTGTCAATTTTGTCAATTTTGTCAATTTTGTCAATTTTGTCAATTTTGTCAATTTTGTCAATTTTGTCAATTTTGTCAATTTTGTCAATTTTGTCAATTTTGTCAATTTTGTCAATTTTGTCAATTTTGTCAATTTTGTCAATTTTGTAAATTTTGTCAATGTTGTCAATTTTGTCAATTTTGTCAATTTTGTCAATTTTGTCAATTTTGTCAATTTTGTCAATTTTGTCAATTTTGTCAATTTTGTCAATTTTGTCAATTTTGTCAATTTTGTCAATTTTTGTCAATTTTGTCAATTTTGTCAATTTTGTCAATTTTGTCAATTTTGTCAATTTTGTCAATTTTGTCAATTTTGTCAATTTTGTCAATTTTGTCAATTTTGTCAATTTTGTCAATTTTGTCAATTTTGTCAATTTTGTCAATTTTGTCAATTTTGTCAATTTTGTCAATTTTGTCAATTTTGTCAATTTTGTCAATTTTGTCAATTTTGTCAATTTTGTCAATTTTGTCAATTTTGTCAATTTTGTCAATTTTGTCAATTTTGTCAATTTTGTCATTTTGTCAATTTTGTCAATTTTGTCAATTTTGTCAATTTTGTCAATTTTGTCAATTTTGTCAATTTTGTCAATTTTGTCAATTTTGTCAATTTTGTCAATTTTGTCAATTTTGTCAATTTTGTCAATTTTGTCAATTTTGTCAATTTTGTCAATTTTGTCAATTTTGTCAATTTTGTCAATTTTGTCAATTTTGTCAATTTTGTCAATTTTGTCAATTTTGTCAATTTTGTCAATTTTGTCAATTTTGTCAATTTTGTCAATTTTGTCAATTTTGTCAATTTTGTCAATTTTGTCAATTTTGTCAATTTTTGTCAATTTTGTCAATTTTGTCAATTTTGTCAATTTTGTCAATTTTGTCAATTTTGTCAATTTTGTCAATTTTGTCAATTTTGTAAATTTTGTCAATGTTGTCAATGTTGTCAATTTTGTCAATTTTGTCAATTTTGTCAATTTTGTCAATTTTGTCAATTTTGTCAATTTTTTCAATTTTGTCAATTTTGTCAATTTTTTCAATTTTGTCAATTTTGTCAATTTTGTCAATTTTGTCAATTTTGTCAATTTTATCAATTTTGTCAATTTCGTCAATTTCGTCAATTTTGTCAATTTTGTCAATTTTGTCAATTTTGTCAATTTTGTCAATTTTGTCAATTTTGTCAATTTTGTCAATTTTGTCAATTTTGTCAATTTTGTCAATTTTGTCAATTTTGTCAATTTTGTCAATTTTGTCAATTTTGTCAATTTTGTCAATTTTGTCAATTTTGTCAATTTTGTCAATTTTGTCAATTTTGTCAATTTTGTCAATTTTGTCAATTTTGTCAATTTTGTCAATTTTGTCAATTTTGTCAATTTTGTCAATTTTGTCAATTTTGTCAATTTTGTCAATTTTGTCAATTTTGTCAATTTTGTCAATTTTGTCAATTTTGTCAATTTTGTCAATTTTGTCAATTTTGTCAATTTTGTCAATTTTGTCAATTTTGTCAATTTTGTCAATTTTGTCAATTTTGTCAATTTTGTCAATTTTGTCAATTTTGTCAATTTTGTCAATTTTGTCAATTTTGTCAATTTTGTCAATTTTGTCAATTTTGTCAATTTTGTCAATTTTGTCAATTTTGTCAATTTTGTCAATTTTTGTCAATTTTGTCAATTTTGTCAATTTTTGTCAATTTTGTCAATTTTGTCAATTTTGTCAATTTTGTCAATTTTGTCAATTTTGTTAATTTTGTCAATTTTGTCAATTTTGTCAATTTTGTCAATTTTGTCAATTTTGTTAATTTTGTCAATTTTGTCAATTTTTGTAAATTTTGTAAATTTTGTAAATTTTGTCAATGTTGTCAATGTTGTCAATTCTGTCAATTTTGTCAATTTTGTCAATTTTGTCAATTTTGTCAATTTTGTCAATTTTGTCAATTTTGTCAATTTTGTCAATTTTATCAATTTTGTCAATTTTGTCAATTTTGTCAATTTTGTCAATTTTGTCAATTTTGTCAATTTTGTGAATTTTGTAAATTTTGTCAATTTTGTCAATTTTGTCAATTTTGTCAATTTTGTCAATTTTGTCAATTTTGTCAATTTTGTCAATTTTGTCAATTTTGTCAATTTTGTAAATTTTGTCAATTTTGTCAATTTTGTCAATTTTGTCCAATTTTGTCAATTTTGTCAATTTTGTCAATTTTGTCAATTTTGTCAATTTTGTCAATTTTGTCAATTTTGTCAATTTTGTCAATTTTGTCAATTTTGTCAATTTTGTCAATTTTGTCAATTTTGTCAATTTTGTCAATTTTGTCAATTTTGTCAATTTTGTCAATTTTGTCAATTTTGTCAATTTTGTCAATTTTGTCAATTTTGTCAATTTTGTCAATTTTGTCAATTTTGTCAATTTTGTCAATTTTGTCAATTTTGTCAATTTTGTCAATTTTGTCAATTTTGTCAATTTTGTCAATTTTGTCAATTTTGTCAATTTTGTCAATTTTGTCAATTTTGTCAATTTTGTCAATTTTGTCAATTTTGTCAATTTTGTCAATTTTGTCAATTTTGTCAATTTTGTCAATTTTGTCAATTTTGTCAATTTTGTCAATTTTGTCAATTTTGTCAATTTTGTCAATTTTGACAATTTTGTCAATTTTGTCAATTTTGTCAATTTTGTCAATTTTGTCAATTTTGTCATTTTGTCAATTTTGTCAATTTTGTCAATTTTGTCAATTTTGTCAATTTTGTCAATTTTGTCAATTTTGTCAATTTTGTCAATTTTGTCAATTTTGTCAATTTTGTCAATTTTGTCAATTTTGTCAATTTTGTCAATTTTGTCAATTTTGTCAATTTTGTCAATTTTGTCAATTTTGTCAATTTTGTCAATTTTGTCAATTTTGTCAATTTTGTCAATTTTGTCAATTTTGTCAATTTTGTCAATTTTGTCAATTTTGTCAATTTTGTCAATTTTGTCATTTTGGCAATTTTGTCAATTTTGTCAATTTTGGCAATTTTGTCAATTTTGTCAATTTTGTCAATTTTGTCAATTTTGTCAATTTTGTCAATTTTGTCAATTTTGTCAATTTTGTCAATTTTGTCAATTTTGTCAATTTTGTCAATTTTGTCAATTTTGTCAATTTTGTCAATTTTGTCAATTTTGTCAATTTTGTCAATTTTGTCAATTTTGTCAATTTTGTCAATTTTGTCAATTTTGTCAATTTTGTCAATTTTGTCAATTTTGTCAATTTTGTCAATTTTGTCAATTTTGTCAATTTTGTCAATTTTGTCAATTTTGTCAATTTTGTCAATTTTGTCAATTTTTGTCAATTTTGTCAATTTTGTCAATTTTGTCAATTTTGTCAATTTTGTCAATTTTGTCAATTTTGTCAATTTTGTCAATTTTGTCAATTTTGTCAATTTTGTCAATTTTGTCAATTTTGTCAATTTTGTCATTTTGTCAATTTTGTCAATTTTGTCAATTTTTGTCAATTTTGTCAATTTTGTCAATTTTGTCAATTTTGTCAATTTTGTCAATTTTGTCAATTTTGTCAATTTTGTCAATTTTGTCAATTTTGTCAATTTTGTCAATTTTGTCAATTTTGTCAATTTTGTCAATTTTGTCAATTTTGTCAATTTTGTCAATTTTGTCAATTTTGTCAATTTTGTCAATTTTGTCAATTTTGTCAATTTTGTCAACTTTTGTCAATTTTGTCAATTTTGTCAATTTTGGTCAATTTTGTCAATTTTGTCAATTTTGTCAATTTTGTCAATTTTGTCAATTTTGTCAATTTTTGTCAATTTTGTCAATTTTGTCAATTTTGTCAATTTTGTCAATTTTGTCAATTTTGTCAATTTTGTCAATTTTGTCAATTTTGTCAATTTTGTCAATTTTGTCAATTTTGTCAATTTTGTCAATTTTGTCAATTTTGTCAATTTTGTCAATTTTGTCAATTTTGTCAATTTTGTCAATTTTGTCAATTTTGTCAATTTTGTCAATTTTGTCAATTTTGTCAATTTTGTCAATTTTGTCAATTTTGTCAATTTTGTCAATTTTGTCAATTTTGTCAATTTTGTCAATTTTGTCAATTTTGTCAATTTTGTCAATTTTGTCAATTTTGTCAATTTTGTCAATTTTGTCAATTTTGTCAATTTTGTCAATTTTGTCAATTTTGTCAATTTTGTCAATTTTGTCAATTTTGTCAATTTTGTCAATTTTGTCAATTTTGTCAATTTTGTCAATTTTGTCAATTTTGTCAATTTTGTCAATTTTGTCAATTTTGTCAATTTTGTCAATTTTGTCAATTTTGTCAATTTTGTCAATTTTGTCAATTTTGTCCAATTTTGTCAATTTTGTCAATTTTGTCAATTTTGTCAATTTTGTCAATTTTGTCAATTTTGTCAATTTTGTCAATTTTGTCAATTTTGTCAATTTTGTCAATTTTGTCAATTTTGTCAATTTTGTCAATTTTGTCAATTTTGTCAATTTTGTCAATTTTGTCAATTTGTCAATTTGTCAATTTTGTCAATTTTGTCAATTTTGTCAATTTTGTCAATTTTGTCAATTTTGTCAATTTTGTCAATTTTGTCAATTTTGTCAATTTTGTCAATTTTGTCAATTTTGTCAATTTTGTCAATTTTGTCAATTGTTGTCAATTTTGTCAATTTTGTCAATTTTGTCAATTTTGTCAATTTTGTCAATTTTGTCAATTTTGTCAATTTTGTCAATTTTGTCAATTTTGTCAATTTTGTCAATTTTGTCAATTTTGTCAATTTTGTCAATTTTGTCAATTTTGTCAATTTTGTCAATTTTGTCAATTTTGTCAATTTTGTCAATTTTGTCAATTTTGTCAATTTTGTCAATTTTGTCAATTTTGTCAATTTTGTCAATTTTGTCAATTTGTCAATTTTGTCAATTTTGTCAATTTTGTCAATTTTGTCAATTTTGTCAATTTTGTCAATTTTGTCAATTTTGCCAATTTTGTCAATTTTGTCAATTTTGTCAATTTTGTCAATTTTGTCAATTTGTCAATTTTGTCAATTTTGTCAATTTTGTCAATTTTGTCAATTTGTCAATTTTGTCAATTTTGACAATTTTGTCAATTTTGTCAATTTTGTCAATTTTGTCAATTTTGTCAATTTTGTCAATTTTGTCAATTTTGTCAATTTTTGTCAATTTTGTCAATTTTGTCAATTTTGTCAATTTTGTCAATTTTGTCAATTTTGTCAATTTTGTCAATTTTGTCAATTTTGTCAATTTTGTCAATTTTGTCAATTTTGTCAATTTTGTCAATTTTGTCAATTTTGTCAATTTTGTCAATTTTGTCAATTTTGTCAATTTTGTCAATTTTGTCAATTTTGTCAATTTTGTCAATTTTGTCAATTTTTGTCAATTTTGTCAATTTTGTCAATTTTGGCAATTTTGTCAATTTTGTCAATTTTGGCAATTTTGTCAATTTTGTCAATTTTGTCAATTTTGTCAATTTTGTCAATTTTGTCAATTTTGTCAATTTTGTCAATTTTGTCAATTTTGTCAATTTTGTCAATTTTGTCAATTTTGTCAATTTTGTCAATTTTGTCAATTTTGTCAATTTTGTCAATTTTGTCAATTTTGTCAATTTTGTCAATTTTGTCAATTTTGTCAATTTTGTCAATTTTGTCAATTTTGTCAATTTTGTCAATTTTGTCAATTTTGTCAATTTTGTCAATTTTGTCAATTTTGTCAATTTTGTCAATTTTGTCAATTTTGTCAATTTTGTCAATTTTGTCAATTTTGTCAATTTTGTCAATTTTGTCAATTTTGTCAATTTTGTCAATTTTGTCAATTTTGTCAATTTTGTCAATTTTGTCAATTTTGTCAATTTTGTCAATTTTGTCAATTTTGTCAATTTTGTCAATTTTGTCAATTTTGTCAATTTTGTCAATTTTGTCAATTTTGTCAATTTTGTCAATTTTGTCAATTTTGTCAATTTTGTCAATTTTGTCAATTTTGTCAATTTTGTCAATTTTGTCAATTTTGTCAATTTTGTCAATTTTGTCAATTTTGTCAATTTTGTCAATTTTGTCAATTTTGTCAATTTTGTCAATTTTGTCAATTTTGTCAATTTTGTCAATTTTGTCAATTTTGTCAATTTTGTCAATTTTGTCAATTTTTGTCAATTTTGTCAATTTTGTCAATTTTGTCAATTTTGTCAATTTTGGTTCAATTTTGTCAATTTTGTCAATTTTGTCAATTTTGTCAATTTTGTCAATTTTGTCAATTTTGTCAATTTTGTCAATTTTGTCAATTTTGTCAATTTTGTCAATTTTGTCAATTTTGTCAATTTTGTCAATTTTGTCAATTTTGTCAATTTTGTCAATTTTGTCAATTTTGTCAATTTTGTCAATTTTGTCAATTTTGTCAATTTTGTCAATTTTGTCAATTTTGTCAATTTTGTCAATTTTGTCAATTTTGTCAATTTTGTCAATTTTGTCAATTTTGTCAATTTTGTCAATTTTGTCAATTTTGTCAATTTTGTCAATTTTGTCAATTTTGTCAATTTTGTCAATTTTGTCAATTTTGTCAATTTTGTCAATTTTGTCAATTTTTGTCAATTTTGTCAATTTTGTCAATTTTGTCAATTTTGTCAATTTTGTCAATTTTGTCAATTTTGTCAATTTTGTCAATTTTGTCAATTTTGTCAATTTTGTCAATTTTGTCAATTTTGTCAATTTTGTCAATTTGTCAATTTTGTCAATTTTGTCAATTTTGTCAATTTTGTCAATTTTGTCAATTTTGTCAATTTTGTCAATTTTGTCAATTTTGTCAATTTTGTCAATTTTGTCAATTTTGTCAATTTTGTCAATTTTGTCAATTTTGTCAATTTTGTCAATTTTGTCAATTTTGTCAATTTTGTCAATTTTGTCAATTTTGTCAATTTTGTCAATTTTGTCAATTTTGTCAATTTTGTCAATTTTGTAAATTTTTGTCAATGTTGTCAATGTTGTCAATTTTGTCAATTTTGTCAATTTTGTCAATTTTGTCATTTTGTCAATTTTGTCAATTTTTTCAATTTTGTCAATTTTGTCAATTTTTTTCAATTTTGTCAATTTTGTCAATTTTGTCAATTTTGTCAATTTTGTCAATTTTATCAATTTTGTCAATTTCGTCAATTTCGTCAATTTTGTCAATTTTGTCAATTTTGTCAATTTTGTCAATTTTTGTCAATTTTGTCAATTTTGTCAATTTTGTCAATTTTGTCAATTTTGTCAATTTTGTCAATTTTGTCAATTTTGTCAATTTTGTCAATTTTGTCAATTTTGTCAATTTTGTCAATTTTTGTCAATTTTGTCAATTTTGTCAATTTTGTCAATTTTGTCAATTTTGTCAATTTTGTCAATTTTGTCAATTTTGTCCAATTTTGTCAATTTTGTCAATTTTGTCAATTTTGTCAATTTTGGTCAATTTTGTCAATTTTGTCAATTTTGTCAATTTTGTCAATTTTGTCAATTTTGTCAATTTTGTCAATTTTGTCAATTTTGTCAATTTTGTCAATTTTGTCAATTTTGTCAATTTTGTCAATTTTGTCAATTTTGTCAATTTTGTCAATTTTGTCAATTTTGTCAATTTTGTCAATTTTGTCAATTTTGTCAATTTTGTCAATTTTGTCAATTTTGTCAATTTTGTCAATTTTGTCAATTTTGTCAATTTTGTCAATTTTGTCAATTTTGTCAATTTTGTCAATTTTGTCAATTTTGTCAATTTTGTCAATTTTGTCAATTTTGTCAATTTTGTCAATTTTGTCAATTTTGTCAATTTTGTCAATTTTGTCAATTTTGTCAATTTTGTCAATTTTGTCAATTTTGTCAATTTTGTCAATTTTGTCAATTTTGTCAATTTTGTCAATTTTGTCAATTTTGTCAATTTTGTCAATTTTGTCAATTTTGTCAATTTTGTCAATTTTGTCAATTTTGTAAATTTTGTCAATGTTGTCAATGTTGTCAATTTTGTCAATTTTGTCAATTTTGTCAATTTTGTCAATTTTGTCAATTTTTGTCAATTTTTTCAATTTTGTCAATTTTGTCAATTTTTTCAATTTTGTCAATTTTGTCAATTTTGTCAATTTTGTCAATTTTGTCAATTTTATCAATTTTGTCAATTTCGTCAATTTCGTCAATTTTGTCAATTTTGTCAATTTTGTCAATTTTGTCAATTTTGTCAATTTTGTCAATTTTGTCAATTTTGTCAATTTTGTCAATTTTGTCAATTTTGTCAATTTTGTCAATTTTGTCAATTTTGTCAATTTTGTCAATTTTGTCAATTTTGTCAATTTTGTCAATTTTGTCAATTTTGTCAATTTTGTCAATTTTGTCAATTTTGTCAATTTTGTCAATTTGTCAATTTTGTCAATTTTGTCAATTTTGTCAATTTTGTCAATTTTGTCAATTTTTGTCAATTTTGTCAATTTTGTCAATTTTGTCAATTTTGTCAATTTTGTCAATTTTGTCAATTTTGTCAATTTTGTCAATTTTGTCAATTTTGTCAATTTTGTCAATTTTGTCAATTTTGTCAATTTTGTCAATTTTGTCAATTTTGTCAATTTTGTCAATTTTGTCAATTTTGTCAATTTTGTCAATTTTGTCAATTTTGTCAATTTTGTCAATTTTGTCAATTTTGTCAATTTTGTCAATTTTGTCAATTTTGTCAATTTTGTCAATTTTGTCAATTTTGTCAATTTTGTTAATTTTGTCAATTTTGTCAATTTTGTCAATTTTGTCAATTTTGTCAATTTTGTCAATTTTGTTAATTTTGTCAATTTTGTCAATTTTGTAAATTTTGTAAATTTTGTAAATTTTGTCAATGTTGTCAATGTTGTCAATTCTGTCAATTTTGTCAATTTTGTCAATTTTGTCAATTTTGTCAATTTTGTCAATTTTGTCAATTTTGTCAATTTTGTCAATTTTATCAATTTTGTCAATTTTGTCAATTTTGTCAATTTTGTCAATTTTGTCAATTTTGTCAATTTTGTGAATTTTGTAAATTTTGTCAATTTTGTCAATTTTGTCAATTTTGTCAATTTTGTCAATTTTGTCAATTTTGTCAATTTTGTCAATTTTGTCAATTTTGTCAATTTTGTCAATTTTGTAAATTTTGTCAATTTTGTCAATTTTGTCAATTTTGTCAATTTTGTCAATTTTGTCAATTTTGTCAATTTTGTCAATTTTGTCAATTTTGTCAATTTTGTCAATTTTGTCAATTTTGTCAATTTTGTCAATTTTGTCAATTTTGTCAATTTTGTCAATTTTGTCAATTTTGTCAATTTTGTCAATTTTGTCAATTTTGTCAATTTTGTCAATTTTGTCAATTTTGTCAATTTTGTCAATTTTGTCAATTTTGTCAATTTTGTCAATTTTGTCAATTTTGTCAATTTTGTCCAATTTTGTCAATTTTGTCAATTTTGTCAATTTTGTCAATTTTGTCAATTTTGTCAATTTTGTCAATTTTGTCAATTTTGTCAATTTTGTCAATTATGTCAATTTTGTCAATTTTGTCAATTTTGTCAATTTTGTCAATTTTGTCAATTTTGTCAATTTTGTCAATTTTGTCAATTTTGTCAATTTTGA